>NC_134690.1:222067265-222327265 GCF_050947455.1 Rhinoderma darwinii | reverse complement strand
TAGTAGATAAATCCAACACCTGCGGCCTAAGCCGCCCCTGAATTAGTGGAAGTCATGCATTTTAGCAATGGTTACAAGAATAAATTTGGGATGTATTTCCTTTTTCTTATGACTGTGTCCTGCCACATACAGCTGTTACATTCCAAATTCTGTACCGTGATATGGGCATGATATTTTTTTTTTGGAGGATCTCTAATAATTGAGCTGCTCCTTATCAATACACCATGGGCTTTGTTACAGTTCTTCTGGAAATACTGACTTCATTTTGGGGATTAGTGATCCTTTACTGTTCCTATAGATGGTTTTGGACACTGTCCCTTTATATATTCTGTAGCTGATTGGTTGTTTTGTGGACATAGCGGTTCCTACCTTGCCGGGCAGGGGCCTGTTATGGTGTACCGCATCACTTGGCACATTCGTCCCTCATAAGGATTGATGGAGCCAAAGAGACGTTGTACAACCAGTCACTGAAAAAAAAAAAAAACCTTGTCATGGCAGGCCTGCAGGTGTTCTATCTAGTGAACAGACTCGAGTTTGCAACATAGTTTGATACATTTTCCTCCATTTGTTTGAAGATATTGCTCGTCACTCCAGTACAGTTTATTTTTTCCTCTCTGACTGATTTTATATTAGGACAGAATTCTGTCCACAATGACATCATAATGGCACAGATGCAGGAAGAAAAAACAGAACCAAGATCCAGCGCTGGGTATGCGTTAAAAAGGAACTCCTGTTCCAATTTTATTGGTATAACAAAGATAAAAATAATAGAACTATATAGAGTAGTTCTGTGGCAGAGTACAGGAATGAATGTTTGGCACAGATGCAGGACAACTGCTTCTTAAGCAAGACATAGTCATAAGTACAGGCAAATACGTCTATAGCAACTTGCATCCATTATGAATACACGGCTTCACTTCTCTTTTGTATGCCGCACAAATTTATTAATGTAGCATATTTCTAACAAATAACCTTCTACCACGTCTCCTCTATTTTATCTGGAAACGAAATAAGAATTTGAAGAAAACATTATATGCCCATAGTGGCTGAAATAATACCCATTATTTCCTCCTTTAAAAAATTTTTGGTCCAGATGCTCACTACACCACTAGATGAATACCTTTAGGGGTTTCGTTTTTAAAATGGGGTTATTTCTGCGTGTTTTTTGTTTTTTTTTGTTCTTTGTTCAGGCAGCTCAATGCCGCTAAATGCATGATATGCGGCCTAGAATTTATTCAATTGTGCCCTGAAAGCCAAAGGGTGCTCCCTCTCTTTTTGGCCCAGCCATATGTCTAATAAGCAGATTGGGGCAACAATGTATTTTTGAAAACAGGAGAAACAGGGTGATAGATTTTGTGGTGTGTTTCTTAATTTTCATGTACGCTTTACAAAGAAATCGGTCTTCAAACTGATACTTTTATGAAAAAAAAGTTTTTTGTTTTTTTTTCACCTGCTATGTATTAAATTTAGCAAAAAATTGTGGGGGTCAAAATACTTACCATATCCCTAGATAAATACCTTAAGGGGTCTAGTTTTCTAAATGGAGTCATTTATGGGGATTTTCTATCGTTCTGGCAGCTCAAAGCCTCTCCAAATGTACAGTGGGGCCTAAAACATTTTCAAGCAAAATATGAGTCCTGAAAATCTCCGGGTGCTCCCTTCCTTTTGGGCCCTGCCGTGTGTCCAAGCAATGCATTAGGGCCACAATGTGGGTATTTTTGAAAACAGGAGAAACAGGGTGATAGATTTTGTGGTGTGTTTCTTCATTTTCATGTTTGCTTTACAAAGAAATCGGTCTTCACACTGATACTTTTATGAAAAAAGTGAAATTTTAATTTTTTTTCACCTGCTATGTATTAAATTTAGCAAAAAACTGTGGGGTCAAAATACTTACTATACCCCTAGATAAATACCTTAAGGGGTCTAGTTTTCTAAATGGGGTCATTTGTGGGGGTTTCCATTATTCTGAGAGCTATGAGTCTCTGAAAACCTGGCTTGGTGCAGGAAAACAAAATGTACTTCACATTTTTTATAAAAAAATTATTCAATTTGTAAGTCCTCTAAATTGCTGATAATTTATTTTATTTTTTCAAAAGTGCTGCCAAAATAGAGTAAAGAGATGAAAATACATATGTAATGAAAAAAATTGTACAGTATGTGTGTACATATGTGACATATTGCAGTTAAAAAGAGGGAAAAATTTTAATTTTTACAAAATTTCCTAAATTTTTCTATTTTTTAATTAATTTGAATCAGTCTACTTTTACCACTAAAATAAAGTACAACATGTTACGAAAATGTCAGAATTACTTGAATATTCAAAATCTTCGCAGAGTTATTCTCTATTAAAGTCAGACATACCAGATTTGACAAATCTGGCTTGGTCATTAAGGTTCAAACTAGCTTGGTTATTAAGGGGTTAAAGGAACGAGATAAAATTAAACATTATGAACATGGTGTCCGTGAAGCAGGAAGCATGCAGGAAACACAATAATAATAAAAAAAACATATGTCTGAAAATTCAGCGAGTCATGCGAGCGGGTATAAAAACAGCCTTGGGGTAGGCCAAACCATAAATTCCCGATAATAGGCAAAGCAAAGAATAAGGATAGGGACCCGAGCACTCCTCCACCACACAAAGAGAACATCACATTGCCAAATAATAAGAAAGGTTTGGGACTGCCATAGTTTGCAGCCATGGGGACCAAATCGTATCAAATTGTGCTACAGTATCTTGTCTAACGGGATTACGTTTTCGTAAACCCAAATTTTATTCATGCGATTTTTTACTGCTATAATTGAAAGTGACGGCTGACATCATAAGGAGTTGAAGCAATTTAAAGGAAGGGTAAGAAAGACCGTCTGGTTTCACCCCTAGTAAGCAAACCTCAGGGGTTAGCTCAGGGGCGTAACTAGGAAAGACTGGGCCCCATAGCAACATATCTACAAAGGGGGCTGTATGGCGTTATCTACAGGGGGGGCTGTATAGCGCTATCTACAGAGGGGGCTGTATGCCGCTATCTACAGAGGGGGCTGTATAGCGCTATCTACAGAGGGGGTTGTATGGCGCTATCTACAGAGGGGGCTCTATGGCGCTATCTACAGAGGGGGCTATATGGCACTATCTACAGAGGGGCCTGTATGGCGCTATCTACAGGGGGGCTGTATGGCGCTATCTACAGGGGGGCTGTATGGCGCTATCCACAGGGGGACTGTATGGCGTTATCTACAGAGGGGGCTGTATGGCGCTATCTACAGGGGGGCTGTATGGCGCTATCTACAGGGGGGCTGTATGGCGTTATCTACAGGGGGGCTGTATGGCGTTATCTACAGGGGGGCTGTATGGCGCTATCCACAGGGGAGCTGTATGGCGTTCTCTACAGAGGGGGCTGTATGGCGTTATCTACAGGGGGGTCTGTATGGTGTTCCCTTCAGGGGGGGTCTGTAGGGAACGCCATACAGCCCCCCCTGTAGGGAACACCATACAGCCCCCCCCTGTAGGGAACGCCATACAGCCCCCCCTGTAGGGAACGCCACACAGCCCCCCCTGTAGGGAACGCCTTACAGCCCCCCCTGTAGGGAACGCTATACAGCCCCCCTGTAGGGAACGCCATACAGCCCCCCTGTAGGGAACGATATACAGCCCCCCCTGTAGGGAACACCATACAGCATCCCCAACCCCCCCAAAAAATGCGACCTACAGTGTGAAAAGACAAAAGACATGTATCTCCTATCCACAGGATAGGAGATACATGTGTGATCGCTGGCAGCGATAGGGAGAACGGGGGACCGAAAGTCCCCCAAGTTCTCCATGACTAACCTCTGACTTCCGGCATCTGCGCAGCTCAATAAAAATGAAAGGAGCGCTGGTCACGCATGCGCACAAGCGCGACCAGCACTCCATTCATTTCTACGGAGCTGCCGACACAGACCCCGGAATTACGAGGTTTGTGATCGAGAACTTCAGGGGACTTTCAGTCCCCTGTTCTCCCTATCAATGCCAGCGATCACACATGTATCCCCTATCCTGTGGATAGGGGATACATGTCTTTTATTTAATGGCAGAGCGGGGAGATACCTCCCTGCTCTGCCGTAGTGTTCAGTGGCGTCCCGCTGTTGCAGCCATAGCGGCAGCTAGCGGAGCCTCCGGCCATGGTGGGGGCCCGTGCCGGTGGGCGACATGGGCCCGCTCATGCCACGGGCCCCAGAGCCAGCCGCTACGGCTGCTATAGCGGTAGTTATGCCACTGGGTTAGCTCTATGTGAGTGTTCATCACTGAATTAGCAAGTGTCACAATCGATCTCCAAAAGCATTTGGCTTTTTGACAAGTCCACCACGTGTGCAGATGAGTGCCGGGGTCCACACACCCTCTAAAGCATGTGTCAGGAATATCAGGGTACATGGTGTGTATTCTGGTCGGTACTATATATACTCTATGCAACAATTTAAGAGAGGTCTCCATCAGGGTGACTTGTAAACTCCCCCTACTACCAGAAGTGCTGCAGTATAATTTTAGGGCAAGTGAACTTACCCTAAAATGGAAAGCTCAGACTTCTCAAAGCTGGCTGGTTGGATAAGGACCTGGAGTTGGACTGGGGAAGAGTAGGATGGATTCACAAATCTCTAGTCCATCTCTGACATTAGGGCAAGACTGGTGGTCAATTAGCTGCACCTGTAACATGTGCATAAGAAGGTGCAGACACAGACTGGCTCACTTATGGGTCTGACTCCTGAGTCTGGGACATTGCCTGCGGTTTGTGAGTAAAAAACTGTGTTACGGAGTCTCTAGTTCTTGGTAGGAAGGTACCTGGTATATGGACTGTACTTCTGTAGTAAGTGCTGAGCCAAGCAGGTTTTCTTTTGTTTTTGCCTGAAATGTAAAAGGCTTATTTTCCAATTTTGTATTTTAAAAATAAAACACAGACAAGCCATGTTTGAACTATATTCACTGTGTCACTGCCTTTGACTGCTGTGAACTCGCTTGCCTTGCTCTTCTGATGCTAAACCCCTCACTATCTATCTATCTATCTATCTATCTATCTATCTATCTATCTATCTATCTATCTATCTATCTATCTATCTATCATCTATCTATCTATCTATCTATCTATCTATCTATCTATCTATCTATCTATCTATCTATCTATCTATCTATCTATCTATCTATCTATCTATCTATCTATCTATCTATCTTGATATCTGTAATAAGCAAGTACCAGTTCCATAGTAACCATTTTTGGTTTACATTGTCAGTCAATTTCTTAAAAAAAATATAATAAATCTGAATTAGGGTTCACACGAAAAATAAAAAGTGAAATAAAGACCAATTACCATAAATAAGACAAGATGATGAAATAATCCAAGTCAATCCTAACATGGTGTCCTCTACTTCACACTGTGAGGAAAAGAGGGGTTGGGTAACAGGAAGGGACAGATTCTGATGCCAATCTACCTCTTCATCAGTACTTTATACCTCAAATTAGGTTTTTCTTGTGCATGAATGGTATGAACGTCTACAGTTTGCAGTCTGCAGTGGCACTACCTTGATTGCTGCCAGATAATCAGGCATTACGTGTGATATTGTGGTATAGAAGAAAAGGCAACAAAATGTTTCTCAAGGTGAATGACATTGTTTAAATATCAAGTGGTGGACAATAGTGCTGTCTTTTCAAGTGGTTGAAAACAAAGTGTTGCACAGGCCCTGGCTAGGAACCTAATATTCAAGCTGCTAAGTAGGTTAGCTAACACAACCTCTTCTCTTGGAGCTGTTTGATTTGGAGTCTTTCTGCATAGTGATAGCGCTGACTATTGTTGAAGAAAAATTCTCACAAAAAATGACCTATTCAGTAATTTTCTTCCAAGAAATACAGTATATCTCCCTTTCATCACATTATAGTGAATGTGGAGTTGTTCCTAAAGTGTCTCTGTAGACCCAAATGCAGAATAAACTGTAGGCCTGCTACAGCTTGAGGAAGAAGGACACCCTGAACATATGACTAACGGTGGCAGACATGCCAAGTGTGACTGGAAAAATAAAAAGGATAAAAAATTCCAGTTAATGCTTCTCTGTCCTACCACATTTCCACTGCATTCTCTCCTCTTAAATGATAGCCAAATGGGAGCCTTTTTTTTTTGTCTTCCAATAGAAGTGATACTCTATGAGACCAATTTCTGCAGCATGGCAGACAAAACATTTAGCAAGAGCAGGGCTAATAAACAAAATTGTTGATAAAGTATCAACATTATTATAAATATAATGGACTCATATTACTCATATATTTAGTTGGGCACACTAAGCAAGGCGATTTTCCATTAAGTAAGGAATTAGCAAACGTTGAAAAAGATGGTCAAGCTCAGAGCTTATCTAGACATGAACCTGGCACCAGAAGATCTTAAAATTGAGATTTCAGTACTTTCTGGGCAAACAGACTGGAGCAGTTGCCCCGAACACGGCAAGTCGGCCCCACAAATGTTGTCCAGTCCTACTGCAAGGATCTTTTGAGAGACGGTGTTCAGCACAGCAGTCATAGTCACAAGTCAGATTCATAACCCCAAAGCACACCCAGTCATCTAGTGCTATGGTGTTGAAAGTCTAAGAAATTATAGAAATCTGGAATGCCTATGTCATCTGAAAAGAACACTCAAATGGGCTGAAATTCACACCAGCGAAACATAGAAAGAAGTAATGTAGTACTGCAAGTCTGATGTGCCATAATGGCACAGAATGGCTTTGCTATCTTCAGATCACTGGGAATGACGTCACATGAACCCTAGTTGTAACCACTGGATTGTTTGCATCAGAGGCTGACTTTTTGTTACTTCGTAATTACAAATCCCACACTGAGCTCTGTTATATCTGTAGGTTATTACATAAACACATTTTACTGGCAATGGTAAAAATGTTTGCATCTGTCTTAAAACAAATTTGATATAGGCACAGCTAGGATACCAGAGTCTGTTAATATGTTTACTGATACTGCATGATTAAAAAAGCATTGCAAGAAGAAGATGGAGAAGATTTTTGTTCTTCAACAGTCTAAAACTTGATTCTTATGCAGGTAGAAAATATGTTCTCTCAGGTGTCAGAATAATTCACTCTTCTACTGCAGAAAAAGCATCAGCAGGAGATAAACCAGAGTTCTCACCTACATTAAAATGACTGGAGTACAGTGTATTTTGTCACAGTATATCTTTTATGTGCTATAAGAATTCCCTTCTGCCCAGCATAACCAATACCATAAAAAAAAACACTAATAGCTGAATGTTATAAGGTCAGTACAAGGGAAGTTTGGCAACTACAAAAAATCTATTGAAAAAAAAAAGCAAACAAACTATTGAATTTCTACAAAACCTGTTAAAACAGAAGTACAGGTAATATATTTGTTTATTTTGAGGTGTTCTATTTGGAAAACTAATATAGTATAATTTTAGCAAAGCTACGAACCATGCAGGTGAGTCAGAAATGGGGGGGGGGGGGCGGTCCACAATTGAAATACATCATTGCATAAAATGTGTCTCTAGTTCAAATTATTATAATGATATGATGTACTGAATAAAATCTTTCTGACTTGGAGTCTGCTTGATAATAAATCCACATGCTACTCATATTTGCTATTTTTAATGTAAAAATAATCTATTTCTTACAAATGGGCAATTCTACCAGTAGAATTCTTATAACTGATATTAATTAGAATACGCATTTCCAAGGTAAAGGTACATTATGTTTACAAAGCCGATTTAAGAACAATATACTTTAAAATGTAAAAAAAGAAAATATTTTCTTTTAACATTGCACACATTGAAATTTATTACATTTTTCCATATTTTGTTCTAACAACATCAATATTTTACTTTGTGTCATTCTTACATAACAAAATCATTTTAGAAATGTAGAAATGTCACTATGGCAAAAATGCCTTTTTTTGTGTCCTACATGCCTTTTGTTCTATCTGAGCCATACACATGACCTTGTCGTCCTAGAGAATGAAGAAATGGTCTGGTGGTCTAGCAATACTTTCTTTAAATGCCATTAATCTATACCTTTGACACTCTGACACCACAATTCTTTTCAATGGCTTCTAAGTAACATTTTAACTGTGGGTGCCTGAAGCATCACACAATTTCAATTTAGGTGTCACTACCCTTTTAATGTATCATGCTTATGAAAAATTTTACTCTTACGACTTTGGAATATTGAAGCAATGATGTTGCACCTGCTCAGTAGCTATAGAAAGCTGATTGATTTCCATGTAAGCTGATTGAGGTTAAATGTGACTTACTCCTCATGTGGTGACACATATCCTTTATATTCTTGGGAAATGTATGGACTTTCTGAAAAAAATTCTTGCTTTCCTTTTATGAGTTTGATCCCAATTTTTGACAAGAGAATATGCACCTTACAATGTTCAAAAATACAATTATGTGAATGCACCCTATGTTGTGAAAATATCCTTGAACATAATAGTATTGAAATATGGCATTAGTTATGAACGCAATTTTTATCGAAGCCCCCAACACAACAATTTTAGTTTATGTTGGAAAAAGGGTATGATTTACTGACATTTACCAACACTTTTTTTACAAAGACTACCTGCCGTTGTTAAGTACCCTGCAGTGGTGTAGCTACGGGGGGACGGGGGGACGGAGATAACAGTCAAATCCGGCCTGGTGCCCGACAGCGTCTCTGCCACATAAGAACAATTTAAGATACCACTAAGATAAATGACATCTAGTAGTTGGGGGACCCTATTACTGATTTTGCTTTGGGGCCAGGAGCTTTAACCCCTTTAGGACGCAGCCTGTTTTGGCCTTGTGGCACAGCCGATTTTTTCAAATCTGACATGTGTTACTTTATGTGGTAATAACTCCGGAATGCTTTTACCTATCCAAGCGATTCTGAGATTGTTTTCTCGTGACATATTGTACTTTATGATAGTGGAAAAATTTTGTCAATAAATTCAATATTTATTCGTGAAAAACACCAAAATTTAGAGAAAATTTGCACAAATGGCCATTTTGCTAAATTTAAATGTATCATCTTGTAAAACAGATAGTAATACCACACAAAATAGTCACTAGTTACCATTTCCCATATGTGTACTTTATATTTGCTTTGTCTTTTGAACATCCTTTTATTTTTCTAGGACGTTACAAGGCTTAGAACTTTAGCAGCAATTTCTCACATTTTCAAGAAAAATTCAAAAGGCTATTTTTACAGGGACCAGTTTAGTTCTGAAGTGGTTTTGAGGGCCTTATATATTAGAATCCCCAAATAAATCACCCTATTTTAAAAACTGCACTCCTCAAAGTATTCAAAACAGCATTCAGAAAGTTTCTTAAACCTTTAGGCGTTTCAATTGTGTAACACAGAAGGTTTTACCAGAGAAATACAACTCAATATTTATTGTCCAGGTCCTGCAGTTTTTAGGAATATCCCACATGTGGCCCTAGTGTCCTAAAGGACCGAAACACCGGCCTCAGAAACAAAGGAGCACCTAGTGGATTTTGGGGCCTGCTTATTTTTAGATTATATTTTAGGCACCATGTCGAGTTTGAAGAGGTCTTGTGGTGCCAAAACAGTGGAAAACCCCATTTTGGAAACTAGACCCCTCAAGGAATTTATCTAGGGGTATAGTTAGCACTTTGACCCCACAGGTATTTTGCTATATTTATTGGAGTTAGTCTGTGAAAATGAAAATCTACTTTTTTTCTGAAATATCATAGACATTTTTAATATTTACAAGGAATAAAGAAGAAAATGCACCCCAACATTCTGTGAAAATGAAAATCTACTTTTTTTCTGAAATATCATAGACATTTTTAATATTTACAAGGAATAAAGAAGAAAATGCACCCCAACATTCGTAAAGCATCTTCTCCCGATTACGGAAATACCCCATATGTGGTAATAAACAGTTTGGACCCACGGCAGCGCTCAGAATGGAGGGAGCGCCATTTGGATTTTGGAGCGCAAATTTTGCTGGATTGGTTTTTAGTGACATGTCGCGATTGCAACCCCCTGGAGGGAACAAAATAGTGGAAACACCCCAAATGTGACACCATTTGGGAAACTACACCCCTCAAGTAATTTTTCTAGGGATATAGTAAGCATTTATACCACACAGGTCTTTTGCAGAATTTAGTAGAATTAGGTAGTGAAAAAGTCGCCCTAAATTTGTAACGCAATCTCTCCCGAGTATGACAATACCCCACATGTGGTAATAATTTATTTTTTTAATAGAAATTAATTAACCTTTGCACGACTGATCCTTTTTTGCTTTTCCATTTTAGTTTTTGACTCCCCGCCTTCCAAACGCTATAACTTTTTTATTTTTCCATGAATTGAGCGGTGTGAGGGCTTATTTTTGGCAGGATGAGCTGTAGTTTTTATTGGTACAATTTTTTGGTACATGCAAATTTTTGATCACTTTTTATTACATTTTATTTAGAGCTTTGGTGGCCAAAAACAGTGATTTTGGCGTTTTAAATTCTTTATTTCTTATGGCGTTCATAATGCGCTATAAATGACAATTTTACTTTATTCTGCGGGTCGGTACGATTACGCCGATGCTATATGTATATAGGTTTTTTATGTTTTGCAGCGTTTGCATAATAAAATCACTTCATTATAAAATAATTTATTCAATTGGGGCTACTACTACTACTTCAGGGGTTCAATTGAGTAGCCCCAATTGAACCACTGAATACGCCACGTTCGTGGCGAAACATGTCGGGGGGGGCTTCAAGTTTAAGTTTTAATGCAATATCTCACTGACAGTTAGCTACTGGTACGATCCTATTCAGCACTCTGAGCGTACTGCAGACGCTGCTCATATACAGATCAATTAAACTGCACTGACCTTTTGCATCCTCAGTATGCAGATCTTCTACTGCCAGTGAGCATTGGCTTATTTTTAAACTAGTGTGTCGTTTATTTTGGTTTATTCACCTATTTAATTATATCCAATAAAAGTTATATTTTATCTTATCCAATACTTTTGTAGCTGGCTGGAAATAAGGGCAAATCTCCTCTTTTCTGCCTTACCGCAGATTTGTTGAACTGTTTATCTCTAGAATGGGGCCCCCTAAACCCCGTTCTAGCTTTGCCTGTTATCACGGACTCTCGGACACTCCCTGAGCTACGCTGTTTCCGTAACTCCAATAGTAGTGAATAGCAATTACGGAAGCAGCGTAGCATGCAAGCTACGCTGTTTCTGTAACTACCATTCAGTTCTATGGGGCTTACATAACCAGAGTAGCTCAGTGAGCTACGCTGCTTTCACTGTCATGGTCGGAAATCAGCCGACACATACAGAGGTAGAACGGGGTTTAGGGGCCTCGTTCTAGAGATATGTGCCGGTCCCAGAGGTGGACCCTTCATCTATCTGACATTTATGACATACAAGTCATAAATGTCCCTCGTGGGAAAACCCCTTTAACTTACCTTGTATTGAGTTATAGCCCAAAAAATTGGGGGTACAGTTTCTTTCAGAGTCTAAGTTCGTGAGTATGCACATTAACTTTCATTCTGCATGTTTCTGGCTAGAGTCCTGAAGCATGTGGCTCGATTCCTGTGCTACACTCCAGTAACTAAGCCCGGAGCCTGAGCAGTGACCTCTAATGAACACTTAGTTCCTGTTAACAAACCCTGATGCCTCTGACATTGGCCAGTGGCTATCACTGTAAACATTGGTAAGATCCGCCATCACTCAGGTAACGACTAGAAAGACGACACAAGCTGTGCCTTCTGATTGGAGGTGGGGAGACAAACCCCTTTAATAACATAGTCAAAGTTTATTTAAACCTCTTTTTTGGTGTTTCCAATGCCATAACCCCAGATACCCCTGAAGACGGCGCATCTATGGGAAAACATGTCAGGCAAGGGCAATGAATGTTTTTTTAATAATGCCAAGAGGCTTTTTCTATTGTCTATAGGGGATCCAATCTGCAGACAAACCCCAGAAAGAGTACATTACACAATAGGCTGCTGCAACAGTTTGCTCTAATTGTCATAATGCAGAGAATTATGTAGCTACTATAGAGGCATTGGCAAATTCTTTTAAACATGCTTTAGATTAAATGTAATTATTAAAGGTTATCTTTTAGTATTAGTATTTGATCTCTTTTTATTCTTCGGTAGAGCGGGAATAGGGTACATACCAGGCTTAAAATTATTTTATGTTAGTCTTTACATCCGGTGCTGTAGAAAAAAATAACTCCCCTACTGCATCATAGAAACTAAGCTAAGCTGCTTGAAAGGGCCGGAACAAGTGATAAGGAGAGCACAATTTTTGGATTGAAAAAAAGCAATTCTTTGCTTTTTGTTTATAAAATCAATTGGATGCTGTCTCTGATCCGCTGATAATGATGAACGCTTTCCTATAGTGCATTGGTGGAAAAACTGTACCTGTCACATAAATATAGACCTTTAACAAATGGACAAAAACAAATGGACTAAAACAAATAGCATTTCATTTTTTATGGCAGTGGATGATGTGATAGAGCTAGAATACTCTGGCAGCAAGTGTGTGTATATACACTACCGTTCAAAAATATGGGGTCACCCAGACAATTTTGTGTTTTCCATGAAAACTCACACTTATATTTATCAAATGAGTTGCAAAATGACTAGAAAATATAGTTAAGACATTGACAAGGTTAGAAATAATGATTTTTATTTCAAATAATAATTTTCTCCTTCAATCTTTGCTTTTGTCAAAGAATGCTCCATTTGCAGCAATTACAACATTGCAGACCTTTGGCATTCTAGCTGTTAATTTGCTGAGGTAATCAGGAGAAATTTCACCCCATGCTTCCAGAAGGCCCTCCCACAAGTTGGATTGGCTTGATGGGCACTTCTTGCGTACCATAGGTCAAGCTGCTCCCACAACAGCTCTATGGGGTTGAGATCTGGTGACTGCGCTGGCCACTCCATTACAGATAGAATACCAGCTGCCTTCTTCTTCCCTAAATAGTTCTTGCATAATTTGGAGGTGTGCTTTGGGTCATTGTCCTGTTGTAGGATGTAATTGGCTCCAATCAAGCGCTGTCCACAGGGTATGGTATGGCATGGCGTTGAAAAATGGAGTGATAGCCTTCCTTATTCAAAATCCCTTTTACCTTGTACAAATCTCCCACTTTACCAGCACCAAAGCAACCCCAGACCATCACATTACCTCCACCATGCTTGACAGATGGCGTCAGGCACTCTTCCAGCATGTTTTCAGTTGTTCTGCGTCTCACAAATGTTCTTCTGTGTGATCCAAACACCTCAAACTTTGATTCGTCTGTCCATAACACATTTTTCCGATCTTCCTCT
Organism: Rhinoderma darwinii; assembly: GCF_050947455.1. Taxonomy (NCBI): domain Eukaryota; kingdom Metazoa; phylum Chordata; class Amphibia; order Anura; family Rhinodermatidae; genus Rhinoderma; species Rhinoderma darwinii. The sequence goes on along the minus strand of NC_134690.1, from coordinate 222,313,947 downwards.
GTCCAATGTCTGTGTGCTTTTGCCCATATTAATCTTTTCCGTTTATTAGCCAGTCTCAGATATGGCTGTTTCTTTGCCACTCTGCCCTGAAGGCCAGCAGCCCGGAGTCGCCTCTTCACTGTAGACGTTAACACTGGCGTTTTGCGGGTTCTATTTAATGAAGCTGCCAGTTGAGGACCTGTGAGGTGTCTATTTCTCAAACTAGAGACTCTAATGTACTTGTCTTGTTGCTCAGTTGTGCAGTGGGGCCTCCCACTTCTCTTTCAACTCTGGTTAGAGCCTGTGTGTGCTGTCCTCTGAAGGCAGTAGTACACACCGTTGTAGGAAATCTTCAGTTTCTTGGCAATTTCTCGCATGGAATAGCCTTCATTTCTAAGAACAAGAATAGACTGTCGAGTGTCACATGAAAGCTCTATTTTTCTAGCCATTTTGAGAGTTTAATCGAACCCACAAATGTAATGCTCCAGATTCTCAACTAGCTCAAAGGAAGGTCAGTTTTATAGCTCCTCTAAACAGCAAAACTGTTTACAGCGGTGCTAACATAATTGCACAAGGGTTTTCAAGTGTTTTCTAGTCATCCATTAGCCTTCTAACACAGTTAGCAAACACAATGTACCATTAGAACACTGGAGTGATGGTTGCTGGAAATGGGCCTCTATATACCTATGTAGATATTGCATTAAAAACCAGACGTTTGCAGCTAGAATAGTCATTTAGCACATTAAGAATGTATAGAGTGTATTTCTGATTAATTTAATGTTATCTTCATTGATAAAAAACTGTGCTTTTCTTTCAAAAATAAGGAAATTTCTAAGTGACCCTAAACTTTTGAACGGTAGTGTATATAATCTGGAAAACAAAAAATATATATATATTTATATAACATAAAAGAGTGCAGGAAAGATCTGGTTATTGCAAGACCAAGGGTGCTGGTAAATGCTACCGTGTTTCCCCGAAAGTAAGACAGTGTCTTACTTTCTTTTTATCCCCAAAAGCCCGACTATGTCTTACTTTCGGGGTATGTCTTATATTGTAAAAAAATTGTCGAATTTTTTTTTTTTTTTTTTTCACAAACTTTATTTAACTGTTTTACATTTTTTTTTTTTAGTCCCACCAGGGGACTTCACTATGCGATGTGCCGATCGCATATATAATGCTTTGGTATACTTAGTATACCGAAGCATTATTGCCTGTCAGTGTAAAACTGACAGGCAACCTATTAGGTCATGCCTCCGGCATCGCCTAACAGGCAGATGCTGAAGGCAGACCTGGGGGTCTTTGTTAGACCCCCGGCTGTCATGGAAACCCGACGGCGACCCGCGATTTGTTTGCGGGGGCGCCGATCGGGTGACAGAGGGAGCTCCCCCCTCTGTCAAACACATTAAATGCCGCTGTCACTATTGACAGCGGTATTTAATGGGTTAAACTGCCGGAATCGGCGCGCGCTTCGATTCCGGCAGTTGCAGCAGGAGCAAGTGCAGGGGACGGCGCGGTGACATATGGAGAGGGGGCGGCGCGGAAGTGGGCAGGAGGCGGCAATACCCCCGTGTTTCCCCGAAAGTAAGACATATGTCTTACTTTCGGGGTACGGCTTATATTAGCCGACCCCCCTGAAACCCCCGATACGTCTTACAATCGGGGGTGTCTTACTATCGGGGAAACACGGTATGTAAGGTGGCAGCCAGTCCTGCAAAAAGGGTTGCACATGGGGGCAGGGAAGTGATGGGAATATATATTAGAAAAAAAATGCTAGGGATTGATAAGAAAGAGGGAGACATAGGGCAATAAAAAGAATGACTGTTCATCCTGCAGCTATCATGTTGAATTTCAAGGACTAACGGTGGTGGGGCACATTCTAAAACTATATCTCAAAAGAGCTTGTCCTGCTCCTGCTCTTGTGTGATGACAAGTTTGCAGACTATTTAAAATTTTAAAAAAAACATCAGAATTAAGACTGGATTAAAATACAGACTGACACTACTGACTAGTGTATGGTAGGTAGCACTCTGCTTGTGCTAAGTAATGGGCAAACATTAAATATATAGAACTACAAAGTGTCATGCATTACAATCACGAATAGGTCCAATAAAAACTTCAATATTTTGTTAATTTAATCATTAAAGAATGACAAAATAGAGGAAACAGGTAAAGACTAAAATAGCACATAATGGGGTGGATCACCCTGACATGGTATAGTATGTATGGTATGGTAAGTGCATAAACACAGAACAATATATACAAATAATACATAAGTGCATACACCAAATACCATAAATATACAGTGTATGAAATGTCATCACAAACCCCAGTATGGAAATATAGATAAAAGTAACATCCAAGGTATAAGGTCATACCAAGGAAAAGGTCAGGCTGAAAATAAGAGTCAAAGAGGAGAGAGCAAATACCAGGGAGTCACCACACCCGATGCGCATTTCGCACTAAATGCTTCATCCAAACCCTTTTATTGGACCTATTTGTGATTGTCCTGAATGACTCTTTCAGGTTGGCTTTGTATTTATGCATGCATGTTTGGACTTCCTTCTATGGGAATATTGATTAGTGTTCATTGAATATAAAGGTTAACTCATATTCCATTACTGCTATATTAACAAAATTTATAAAAATGAGGTTCTCAATGCATATTTAGATCAAATTGCGTGAGCCTATCTGCCACAACAAGGCGACCTCTACAGATGGATCCCTAACCTAAACAGACTCGCCTCTCTCCAAAATGTGCATTACAAATCTCATATTTTTAAATATAGTTAATATAGCAGTAATGCAATATGAAATAACCCAATTGCTTTCTGGAGGTTTATCAGCAGCATGTTTCAATTGTTTTTGAGCATTAGGCAAGTTCTCAACAATATTTTTGTCAAGGTCTGTAGTAGATTCAGCGTCTAGTAGTCAAGTAACAGTCAAGATTCAGTACACAGATAAGCTATATCGCTATGTGCTGTGTAAATGAATGGAGAGAAGTGTATGATGCTGATTGGTCACTGATTGGGCAGCGTCATACACTCCTCTGTACAACGCCCACTTGGCCAAAAAGTAAAACACGCCCAGTTGTTCATTACGAAACTCATTAGCATAAAGCTAATATAGGTCATAACTCTGTCAAAAATTATAGTTTTTCTAAATAAAAAACACAGCTGTAATCTACATTACAGCATTGATCACATCATGTACAATATAGGCCACTTATAATGTGGTGAAAGAGCCTCTTTAAGTAAGAAGTAATAAATTAATCAAGGCAAGGAATCTCATGAGGCAAGAATAAACAGAACCTAGACAATAGACACAGCAGTGCAGCTGTCCAACATTTCAGATGGCTCAATGAGAAGAGCCAGTACCTGGAACACAGAAGTCTCAGGACTTCTAGAACCTCTTGTAATGTTGTCAAGCATTCAGTCACTGCTGGAAGGGAGGTAGAAATTGGTAAATCAGAAACGAAGACTGGGTGAATGGCTGTATTAGCATAGAAAGGAGTTTGTGATGTTAAACTATACTCAGATTTATTATATGCAAGGGTAAGTAATCCAACCAGTCCTCCTAAAGATAACTAATGAAGCACCAGTGGTGCAGTACTGTTCAAGAGTATGACTAGTTTTTCAGTTTATTTAATTGATTGGGGTTGAAAGGCAGGGGGCAAAATTGTATTACCCCAAGAGCAGAGCAAAAGCTTTTACAGAATACGGAAATGAACTGTACCACTTGATCACAGACCACATTATCTGGAATTCCATATAATTTGAATACCTCTCAAATAATTAGTTCAGCAGTTTGTTCCGCAGTGGGTATTCCCTTGATTTGAATAAAATGCTCCATCTTTGTGAAACGTTCTATGATAACTAGTGTCACGTAGGGTTCGTGCACCCACTGGGCCGTACCGCCTTGGTGGTATGGCAGTTGGCCAACAGGGCACAGGACAAAGTCTATAGTTCATATAGGGTATCTGTGGCAGCTCGGACAGTAGCAAGGCAGGCTCAGCTAGGACTAGGCAGCGGGTAGACATCAGGCGTGGAGTAGCAGGACACGCGTGGAATACAGCACAGCGCGACTACAGCACAGCACGGCACTTGACCAGGATAGCACAGGATACAGGAAACACTGGGAACTGGAAAACACTGGGAGACCATTTGCTTAGACAAACTAGGATACGACAAACAACGCTCAGGCATCGAAGCAAGCGGTTGAGCCCCTCTTATAGCCCAGGGTACTCATGGGATGATTAAACATTAAAGTCAGGTGCACCCTGCCCCTTTAAGAGTGGGCACGAGCATGGTCTACGGGACCCGGCCGAGGTGAGTGGAAGTGAGCGCTGGCGTCTCCTGAGGAGGAGACCCATGGCTGCGGCCATCAGGAGGAGAGTGAACCTGTTGGCACGCTGTCACGGACATGACAGTATCCCTACTCTTACGCTCCCTGTTCTTGGGGCCAGAGCGAGAGAAAAACTTCTTCAGAAGGGTAGGAGCATTGAGGTTCTACTCTGGCTCCCAAGACCTCTCTTCAGGACCAAACCCCCTCCAATCCACCAAATAAAAAGTATTTCCTCTCACTCTCTTGGTGTCCAAGATCTCCTTAACCCCGAAGGTGACTTAAGGGCCACTAGAGGCAACTGTAGGGCTAGGAGTCTTGGTAAAGCGGTTCAGAATCACTGGTTTCAGGAGAGAAACATGGAAGGAGTGGAGGATCCTGAGGGTAGGAGGCAGCCGAAGCTTGTAGGCGACAGGGTTGATCTGCTGAAGTATCTCGAAGGGTCCGAGATTTTTATGATGGCACCCTGAGTCAAATATTTCTGGAGGACAGCCAGACCTTCATGCCAGGAAGAAACTGAGGAGGTTCTCTTCTCCTTGTGTCCGCATTCCGTTTCATGCGGTCGACCGCCAGCAGGATGGAGGATCGAGTCTGCTGCCAGATCTTCAGAAAGTCCCTAAAAGCCGTGTCAGCAGCTGGTACCTTGGACGTATCAGGCACCGGGAGAGGAATTTGTGGGTGTTGGCCGTAGACAATGAACAACGGTGTCTTCTGTGTGGACTCGCTAATGTGATTATTGTAAGAGAATTCAGCCCACGGGAGCAACTGCACCCAGTCATCATGCTGCTTGGAGATGAAGTAACATAAGTAGTTCTCCAAGGTCTGATTGATCCTCTCGATATGACCATTGGACTGAGGATGGTAGGCCGAGGAAAAGTCCAACTTTACACCTAGGAGTCTGCAGAGTGCTCTCCAGAACTTTGAGGTAAACTGAACCCCCAGAATAGACACAATATGCTGCGGCAAGCTGTGCAGGTGGAAGATGTGTTGAATGAACAGCTTGGCCAGTTGGGGAGCAGAAGGAAGACCTGTCTGAGGAACGAAGTGGGCCATCTTCGAAAATCGATCCACCACCACCCAGACAGTACTGCATCCAGTAGAGAGAGGCAGGTAAGTGATAAAGTCCATAGCTATATGCTGCCAGGGAGCATCGGGCACAGGCAATGGCTGGAGCAGGCTAGCAGGTCTGGAGTGAGCCACCTTGTTAGCTGCACACACAGAGCAAGAAGAAACAAAGTCCAAAATATCCTTGGGCAGCATGGGCCACCTGAAATGACGGGCAATCAGATCCCAGGTCTTACAGGTCCCCGCATGACCTGCCAGTCTAGAGGAGTGTCCCCAGCAGAGGATTCTCCCTCGGTCTGCCAGGTGCACAAAAGTCCTCCGTGGAGGAATGTCCCCAACTTGCAGTGGATTGACAGAGACAATGCAAGATGGATCAATAATGATCTGGGGAATTTCCATGGTGTCTTCTGTCTCGAAAGACCTGGACAAAGCATCGGCTCTCACATTCTTGTCGGCCGGGCGATAATGGAGCACAAACTGGAACCTGGTAAAGAACAGCGACCACCTGGCCTGACGAGCATTCAGCCGTTGGGCCGTCTGAAGATAGGTGAGGTTCTTATGGTCCATAAAAATCAGTATGGGATGAGCTCCACCCTCTAGTAGATGTCTCCACTCCTCCAGGGCCAATTTGATGGCCAGTAACTCCCGATCCCCAATCGAGTAGTTGAATTCTGCGGAAGAGAAGAGCTTAGAGAAATATCCACATACCCTTGACTTGCCCTTAGAACCTTTCTGGAACAGGCGTGCACCAGCACCGACAGAGGATGCGTCCACCTCCAACGAGAACTGTAGAGAAACGTCTGGATGAAGGAGGATAGAGGCCGACGTGCAGGCACTCTTCAGGCTATTGAATGTGGACTCTGCCTTAGGAGTCCACACCTTGGCGTTCATGCCCTTCTTAGTGAGGTCAGAGATAGGAGATGTCATAAAGGAGAAGTTTGGAATAAACTGTCTGTAAAAATTAGCGAATCCCAGAAAGCGCTGTATGGCCCTCAATCCTTGAGGGCGTGGCTATTCCAGGATGGACTTTACTTTTCAGGATCCATCTTGAGACCTCTATTCGAGACAATGTATCCCAGGAAGGGTAGAACATCGTTTTCAAACACGCACTTCTCCAACTTGGCGTACAGACGATTCTCTCTTAACCGCAGCAAAACTTGACGGACATGTCTCTGATGAGTCATAGGATCTGGAGAAAAAATCAAGATGTCATCAAGATAAACCACAACACAAACATAGAGGTCACAGGAAATGTAATAAATGAACTCCTGGAAGACTGCGCAAGCATTACACAGGCCTAAGGGCATTACTAGGTACTCATAGTGTCCATCACGGGTGTTAAATGCAGTCTTCCATTCATCACCCCGGCGAATCCGGATTAAGTTGTAAGCCCCACGCAGGTCTAGTTTGGAAAAAATCTTGGCACCACATATACGATCGAACTATTCAGAGATCAGTGGCAATGGATACTTATTTTTTACCGTTATTTGGTTGAGGCCCCAGTAGTCAATACAAGGACGCAGGGAGACATCCTTCTTTTTGACGAAGAAGAGCCCGGCTCCTGCCGGGGAGGAAGACTTCCGTATGAAGCCCCTCTCCAAGTTCCCTTTAACATAGGTGGACATGGACTGAGTCTCTGGCAAGGAGAGAGGATATATCCTACCACAGTGAAGGGATGCACCAGGGATCAGCTCGATAGGACAGTCATATGCCCGGTGTGGGGGCAGAGTCTCCGCCTCCCTTTAGCAGAAGACGTCCAAAAATGCAGCATAATGACCAGGCAATCCTACCAATGACTAAGGCAGAGGAGGCTGGACCGAACGAATCTGCACCAGGGCAACGGCTGTGACACTCGGGGCCCCTCTGGAGAACCTCTCCAGAGTTCCAGTCCAGGACTGGGGCATGTAGTCGGAGCCAAGGCAGGCCCAGCACCATGGGGTTAACGGCCTTGGATAGGACATAGAAAGATAGAAGTTCGGAGTGGAGAGCCCCTACTTGGAGCCTCAGCGGCTTGGTCACAGCTATAACTGGGTCTTGCAGAGGTAGTCAATTTACCGATGCAACCATCAACGGTCTCTCCAGAGGGGTAGTGGGTAATTGAAGGTGGTCCTCCAGGTCTCTACAAATAAAATCAGCAGCGGATCCAGAGTTCAGATACGCAGAGACCTGATTCGTTTTCTCACGGACACTATGGTCACGGGTATGGACAACTTAGATGGGAGTCCTACTTTGCCCAGGGTTGTCTTTCCTACCAACCTTAGGCTTTGGGGCTTTTGGGGACACAGACACACAAGATAGCCTCCGAGGCCGCAATAAAGACAGAGTCCTGAAGTGTGTCTGCGTTGTCTCTCCTGGGCAGATAGCTTATATTGGTCCATCCTCACAGACTCATTAGGTGGCTCGGCATCTGAGGATGGCAGGGGTTGCTGCAAGGTAGAGACCGGACTAGGAAAAGCTCCCACCCGACGAACCCCTTGGAGCCGTTCTCAGAGCCTTCTATCAATCCGGGCAGCCAGAAGGATGAGTTAATCTAGGGTAGATGGCAGGACTCGAGCGGCAAGTTCGTCCTTAATTTTAGGAGACAGTCCATGCCAAAATGTAGCCACCAGGGCCTCATTGTTCCACAACCGTTCTCCCGCCAGGGTGGGGAAGTGGGTGGCGTACTCGCCCACATATATGTCTGCTTGGCGTAGGTTCAGCAAGGAAGCCACTGCAGAGGAGACTCATCCAGGCTCATCAACCATCATGCGAAATGTCCGGAGGAACCCTGGAAGTCACGGGTCTCAGGTCCTTGTCTCTCCCAGATAGGGTTCGCCCATGCAGGGGCCTTGCCAGTAAGAAGAGAGATGATGAAAGCGACCCTTGCGCCATCAGACGAAAATGCCCTAGGATACAGGCTGAAGTGGATCTGGCACTGGTTCAAAAATCCACGACAGGTACCTGCATCTCCATCATAGCGGTCAGGAAGTGGCAAAGAAAAACGAGGATCAACACTGCCAGGAGGTGTAGTCTGAGGATCAGTACTGCCAGGAGGTGTAGTAGGAGGAATGACACCTCGTGCTTCCTGCCGACGTGCGAGAATGTTCAAGGCCTGGAGGAGTTGGTCCTGTCGAGACCGGCGGTCAAGCATATCCGTCCGCAACTCTTGTGACGTCATCTTGGTCTTGGATCGACCAGCGGGGTCCATGGCCTGAGCGTACTCTTGCGTAGGGTTCGTGGATCCACTGGGCCATACCACCTTGGCGGTATGGCTGCTGGCCAACAGGGCGCAGGTCAAAGTCTATAGTTTGTATAGGGTACGCGTGGCAGCTCGGACAGTAGCAAGGCAGGCTCGGCTAGGACTAGGCAGCGGGTAGACGTCAGGCGTGGAGTAGCAGGACAGGCGGGAATACAGCACAGCACGACTACAACACAGCACGGCACTTGACCAGGATAGCACGGGATACAGGATACAGGAAACACTGGGAACTGTAAAACACTGGGAGACTATTTATTTAGACAAACTAGGATATGACAAACAACACTCAGGCATCGAAGCAAGGGGCTGGGTCCCTCTTATAGTCCAGGGCACTCATGGGATGATTAAACATTAAAGTCTGGTGCGTGCACTGTCCCTATAAGAGCGGACACGAGCGTGCGCGCGCACCCTACGGGACCCGGCCGAGGTGAGTGGAAGTGAGCGCTGGCATCTCCTGAGGAGGAGACTGGGGCCAGCGCTCACAGACCCACGGCTGCTGCCGTCAGGAGGAGAGTGAACCTGACAGCCCGCAGCCACGGACTGGAACAACCAGGATGGTGTATATTTAACCCCTTTTCACCGCGGTGATTAGTGGGCTTTATTCTGATGCAATAGCTGTTTCACGGTGCTGCATCAGGATAAATAAACAGAGCAGGGAGCCGTTAAATCTCTCTGCTCTCAGCTGCCAGAGGTAGCTGAGGGCTGGGGACATCCGTGCTCGAACGTGTGAGATCGATATTAGTATTGATCTCACCCGTTTAACCCCTCAGATGTGGTGCTAAATAGGGTGTGCCACATTTGAGTGGTTTTCGAGAGAGGTAGGGAGCTCCCTCTCATCCCACCGACACCCGGCGATAAGATCGCCGAATGTCTGTGTCTCCGATGGCAGCCGGGGGCCTAATAAAGGCCCCCAGGTCTGCCTGTAGTGAATGCCTGCTAGGTCATGCCAGAGGCATGTCCTAGCAGATGCCTGTCCGTTTCAAACGGACAGGCAGTAATACACTGCAATACTTTGGTTACTATCCATGTTTATCATGACTTACCTGTGCTGGGATGCATTAACGAACTATATCACTGTATGTCTTACATGAAGGACCTTGACACAGTCTCTGTACCCATCTCGCCTACCATGCTTTTTCTTTCTCCCTCTTTTTCTGTGATGGTTGTACGCTCTATTTTATTATATTTTCGTATTTTTATCTTGTTGATTAAAATTGTATCTGAGTTTTATGCTTAAAGGTCGTTTGGTCCCACGTTTAGTTTTCTTTGAATTTGCTTTACACTAGCTATTTATATATACATGGGTTCCCTACTAGGAGATACAGTTATCCACCTCATAGCAGTCGTCCGAAAACAGCTACCCGCCTGCATCCATTAAGTTACCAACCTGCATGCAATAATCTGTTACAAGCCTGCATTTAGTAATCCGCTACCAGCCTGTATCCAGTTACCAGTGTCCAGTTACTTGCTGTCCACCAGTGTCCAGCTAGCTGCTACCTGCCTCTGTCCGGCTAGCTGCTACCTGCCTGTGTCCAGCTAGCTGCTACCTGCCTGTGTCTAACTAGCTGCTACCACACTGTGTTCAGCTGGCTGCTACCTGCCTGTGTCCAGCTAGCTGCTACCTGCCTGTGTCCAGCTAGCTGCTACCTTCTGTGACCAGCTACCCATGTTATCTGCTATCATTACAAGGGGTGGCCCATAAACTGTTTTTATGTCTACTGGCGCTGACTTTGTTAACAATGCAATATCATTATCATTAGCGAAGATAATGTCCATGAAATTGCCACCAGCCCCAGACTCAAGCATAGCAGAACAAGAATTCTCACGTCTTTTAGTGCAGAGGTGCATTGGCACTATAAAATGAGACTCTTATTCAAATGAAAAACAATGGCACTATAAAATGAGATTCTTATTCAAATGCAAGACAAATGCCGTGGCACTCACTGATTGTGACGGCACGAGGTGTGGACCCACTGGGCCGTACCGCTTAGTGGGATAGCAGCTGGCCAAACAGGTACAATGCAATGTCTATAGTTCAGAAATGGTACCTGAGTCAATGTAGACAGTAGCGGTGGAATCAGGCTAAGATGAGGCTCCGACAGTAGACCGAGCCCCTTTTATAGTCCCTAAGCTTCCTGGGCTAATTGCAGTATTCTGCAACTGTGCGCGTATTGGCCCTTTAAGGCCATGCACGCGCCGGCGCGCGCACCCTGCGGGAGACAGTGTCCGGACCAGGAAGTGAGTGCCGGCTTCTCCCAGGAGGGAGATGCCGCCGGGAACTCGCTCGTCCATGGCCGCGGCCGTCAGAGGGTAAGTCAGGACGACGTTACACTGATACTGCAAAAATATTCCTTTATTCAATGATCATGGTCTGATGAGAAAGAAATTGGCCTACGACTATTTTGCGTGATCCCACACTTGCTTTGTCAAAGCATCATCTCCTATCCCATCCCTTTATATGCACAACATTTCAACTTTATTGATGCAACAATTACTATGTAATACATTTTATTAAATATATTTATAGCATTTTTTTAAAGATTTTTTTGCTTTCTTTGGCAACCTGACTTTCATTTTGAATTTTAGTTGACTTGATTACCTTTTTACAGATTTGATACAACTCTTTGTAATTTTAAAAGACTAGAACTGACCACTCAGATTTATATTATTTAACCCCTTGCCGCTGCAACCAGTTTTCACCTTCCTGACAGAGAATCATTTTTCAAATCTGTCATTTGTCACTTTATGTGGTAATAACTTTGGAATGCTTTTATGTATCCAAGCGATTCTGAGATTGTTTGCTGTTAACACGTTTTACTTTGTTAGTGGCAAAATTTGGTTGAGACATTCAGTGTTTATTTCTCAAAGAGAAAATTTTGGAAAATTATTTTATTTTATTTGAATTAATCGGCTTGTAAGACAGAAAGTTAAACCACACAAAGTAGTTACTATTTAATATTCCCCATGTGTATGCTTTATGTTGGCATCATTTTTTAAATTCACTATTGTTTCTAGAAAGTTAGACTTGTAACTTTATCAGCAAATTTTTAAGAACATTTCCAAAACCAATTTTTTAGGGACCATTTCAGTTCTAAAGTGATTTTGAGGGGTCTGTATGTTAGAAACTTCCTATAAATCACCCCATTTTTTAAAAAAAAAACCTGCACCCCTCAAAGTATTCAAAACAGCATTTTGGAAGTTTATTTACCCTTTTAGGGTATGTTCACACACACTAATTCCGGACGTAAATCGGGCGTATTAACCCCTGAATTACGTCCGAAATTACGGCTTGAATGCGTTGACAAACATCTGCCCATTGAAAGCAATGGGCTGACGTTTGTCTGTTCACACGAGGTGTATATTTACGCGCCACTGTCAAAAGACGCCGCATAAATAGACGCCCGCGTCAAAGAAGTGACCTGTCAATTCTTGGGGCGTAATTGGAGCCGTTATTCATTGACTCCAATGAAAAGCAGTGCCAATTACGTCCGTAATGGATGGTTCAAGCGCCTGCACATGCCGTTACGGCTGAAATGACGGGGCTGTTTTCTCCTGAAAACAGCCCCATAATTTCGGCCGTTACGGACGCTGCCGTGTGAACATACCCTTAGGCGTTTCACAGGAATGAAAAAAAGGGTAGATGAAATGTAAATATTTTTTTTTTGCAATTTATTACATTTTAATCCTTTTTTCTGTAACACAGCAAGTGTTAACAGAGAAATGCAGCTCAATATTTATTATTCTGATTCTGAAGTTTCCCATATGTGGCCCTAGTGTAATATTTGACTGAAACACAGGCCACAACACTGAAGGAGCACCTTGTGGATTTTGGGGCCTCCTATTTATTAGGATGTTTTCTGGGCACCAATATAGGTTTGCAGAGGCCTTGAGGTGCCAAAACATAAATACCCCAAAAAAGATCCCATTTTAGAAACTAAACTCCCCAAGGAATTCATATTGAGGTGCAGTAAGCATTTTGACCCCACAGGTGCTTCATAGATTTTATTAAAATTGGGCCGTACAAAATAAGAAAAAAAAATCACATTAGATGTAGTTTTAACTCAAAAATTTGAATTTCCGCAAGAAAGAAAAAAGAGAAAAAGAATGGCAACATTTGTAGAGCAATTTTTATCATGTATGGTAATACATGATTTGTGGTCATAAACTGCTTTTTGCACACACCTTGCTGGTCAGAAGGGAAGGAGTGCTATTTGGCTTTTGGAGTGCAGATCTTGCTGGATTGGTTTCTAGTCGCCATGGTGCATTTGCAGAGCCCTTGAGGGAACATCACAGTGGAAACCCCTAAGAAGTGACTCCATTTGGCGTATTCAAGAAATTCATCTAAGGGTATAGTGAGCATTTTTCTGAATTGGTTAGAATTAGGCAATGGAAATGAAACATAAAATTTTTAATTTTTTAAAAAAAAAAGATGTGGATTTAGCTAAAAAAAAATAAATCACTTTCACAAGGATTAAAGCGAAAGGCACAAATAAACATTTGTAAAACAATTCTCCTGAGTACCATAATACCCTATATTGGTAATAAACTTGGCTTTTAGAACGCAGTTTTCACTGGATTGGCCATTTCAGTGCCAAATAAGTTGTGTCCAGCTTGTGCCAATGTGAAAAGACAGCTTTCTAATTATTGTGCTGAGTTTCCGGGTTTTATAAACACCCTACATGTGGCCCTAATCTTTTGCATGGTCATACGACAGGCCTCAGGAGTGAAAGATCACCATGCACATTTAAGGCTTAATTTAACGATTTACACAGCATTGGTGCACAATTGCAGAGTAATGATGTGAAATATTAAAAGAAACCCCTGAGAATTGACCCTATATTTAAAACTACATTAAAGAGTGTGGTGAGCTTTTAGGACCCCGCAGGTTTTTTCCAGAAATGAATGGGCGATGGGTGATGCAAAATGATAATTGCAATTTTTCTACTGATATGCCATTTCAGTGCACAATATGCTGTTCCCAGATTGTGTCACTGCAGAAACATACCCTATTAATTGTTAACAGGATTCTTCCAGGTGTAGTAATGCCATACATGTGGACATGAACTAATGTTTAGACACACTGTGGGACTCAGAATAAAGGTAACGCCATTTTACTTTTGGAGCGCATATTATGCTTGGTAGAAGATTTGTTTGGGGTTTTACTGGTGTTTCAGTTTATAATGTGGGGGCATATGTAAGTTGTGCTGAATACATCAGGGCATATTAAGGTGAGATAATAATGGGGAAACTAATACGATTAATAATCCACAGATGTGTGGTACGCTTTAAAGCAATCCTTTATGCACAGGCCAGAGCTACACTGATACATTTTTTCTATTATTATCCCCCTTTTGGAACACACTCTGCACCTTTTTGGTTACCTTTCTACCTTTGTGTCACGAAGGGTGTGTGGACCCACTGGGCAGTACCACCTTAATGGTATGGCAGCTGGCCAACAGGACACAGGTCAAAGTCTAGAGTTCGTATAGGTGTACCTGTGGTAGCTTCAGACAGTTGCAAGAAACCACGGACATTAAACTTTGTAGTTTGGGAAACTTTTCTGGGAAAGTGTTGCCCTGGTATAATACGGGCACCCTCACTTTTAGCAGATGTGCTTGGACATTTCACTTACTGGTTCCTAAATATTATGGCCTTGTTAAACACTTCATGAAACTAAAGGAATGTTCCCCTCTGGCTTGCACATTAGGATGTTATATCATCTTTTTGATCACATTTATTCAGTTTTTTGGGAGGCAAGGTGACCAAAAAACAGCAATTCTGGCATTTTACGCAGTTCCCCGTGCAGTAAATAATGACGTGTTAACTTTATTCAGCGGGTCAGTCCAATTATAGTGATACCAAATTTATATATTTTTTTGTATGTTTTACTACTGGAAAGAATGTTTGCACATCAGGTTGTTTTTTCATTTCATGCCCTACTAGAGCAATAAGTATTTTAACTTTTCATTGATGAAGCTGTGTGATGGCTTGTTTATTAGGGGGACAAGCTGTATTTTTTTTTAGTACCATTTTCGGACATGTGACTTTTTTTTATACATTTTTATTTCATTTTTTAGTAGAGGAAGGGACCAAAAAACAGCAATTCTGGAATAGTTTTTGTATTCTTTTTTTTTAAGCGTTCAGCATGTGCCATAAATTACATGTTAAAGGGAAGGTGTCATGAAATTGTTTTTTTTTTTATAATATTGCTTTTAGTATGTTATTAAAAGAAATTGTATTTATTTGTGTTCTTGTGTTGTATTTTTTACTTTTTTATTACTTTTACTTCTCTATAGGGGCTGCCATTTTTTTTTCATCTGTGTATGTGTTGATTAACGACACATACAGAGATGGAATATGGCACATACATCCCCATAGAGAATGAGAAAGGGAGCCGTTCCATTCACTATAGCGTATACTGTCTGTGTGTGAACGGCGCATGCGCTGCTCCTACACAGACCAAAAGGAAGGTCTTTGGCAGAGAGACATCTGGCGCCATTTTCATTTGGACCGGAAGCCACGGCCGGACAGTAAGAT
The DNA here is from genome assembly GCF_050947455.1 of Rhinoderma darwinii. Taxonomy (NCBI): domain Eukaryota; kingdom Metazoa; phylum Chordata; class Amphibia; order Anura; family Rhinodermatidae; genus Rhinoderma; species Rhinoderma darwinii. The sequence continues at coordinate 222,298,790 of NC_134690.1, read as the reverse complement.
GATGACTTCCGGTCGCGGCTTCCGGCTATATGTTCAAGGCAGCGAAGATGCAAGGCAGAGGAGCGGAGGTGGCAGCGGCGGCAGGAGCAGGTAAGTTATGTTTGTGTATGTGATGTGTGTATTATGTTCGTGTTATACTGTCTGATTACCACTGTATCTAATCCTACTACACTGTGCATTCGCTCAGAAAATGGCGGCACACAGTGTAGGAGGTTTGAAGATTCAACCCCCTCCTTCTCCTGGCACTAGCCAGAATAAGGGAGCGGGGGATTGTGTGAGGACACTAGAGCGAGTGTGTCTACCCCAAATTTGCAGCATAAAGCAATGAGGTTGCTTTACCACATTGCCAATGCTGCAATTTTGGGAATTGCTCCCTCTAGTACCCAGCACATGGAAATGTTATAAATTAGAATCTAATTTATAATATTTCCTGACTTTTTTTTACAACAATGTTTAATCACTTACATAATAATTGTTTAACTAAAAAAAACTAAAAATTCTAGCGACACATTCCCTTTAACTTTATTCTGTTGGGTAGATACAATTACAGCAATACCAAATTTATACATTTTGCTATGCTTTAAATATTTTGTGCAATAAAACCACTTTTTAAAAAAAAAAATCATTCGTTTTCTGTGTCGCCATATCCTAGGAGCCATAACTTTTTAGACTTTTTTGTGTTGACGACACTGTATGGGGCCTATTTTTTGCAGAATGGGCTCTCGTGGTACTATTTGCGGGGTAAATGCATTTTTTGAGGTGTGAGGTTATCTGAAAAACAGCTATTCTGGCATTGTTTGTTCTTTATATTTATTTTTTTACGGTGTACACCATGCGGTAAAAATAACATGATGGTTTTATAGTTTGGGTCATAAATACACTGATATGTCTGTTCACACATTGCTTGACAAAGGCTGCATTGAGCAGTTGAAATGTTGCATTCTATCACACAGATGGGTGAATAAAAATCCCTTTTTTGACTTCTGGAGTGCTGCCTCTATTTCTATTCCTTGCCTGATATCTGGGGATTCTAAAGTCGGATTCCTGGAGGCTTGCAAACTGCTACCCTGGAGGTTGTTGTACTACTGTGCTGCTCTCTTTTTCTATTTGGACATTGCTGGACTTTTTGGAGCTTTGCACGTAAGAACCTTTATTTTTGTTACTATCATGGAGTCCAATGGGACTGATATTCCTTCACCCAATGTGTTTACTTACACTGTGGAGGACATCAATAGAATCTTGGCTGGTTCTCTGGGCGACACCTCGTTCCTTAGTATCCCGTCTAAGATAGACATCAAACGCTGCTATGAATATGAGTCAAAACGTACGATTAATCTAAACCTACATCTGTCACTGTTGGCGGAGTACTACAAACATAACACAATTCCACGTGGATTACGATCACACCTGAGACCCAATCTTTTTCCTACTAATGCTGAATTTTGCTCTCGCTTTGAAGGATTATCTAATAGTATGCTTTGGACATTATACTCTTGAATATAGAGTTTTTGCAGAAGGAAATTGAAATTATCACTGGTAAACTCAGTGACAGCGAACAGAAATTGATGTCTTTTATGGAACCTGGTGAATTACTCAGTTATAAGAATAAAGTGGGACTACAGATGTCCAAATTTCGTACTGAGCAGGAGGAAATTAAAAGGCACAAGTGGCATCGTGACCAGGAGGATTACAAATCTGGACATATCTATAGCTGGCAGGCTAATGATATTAAAGGTGTGAAACCAAATAATGATAAAAAATCCAACAGGAATAAAAAGGTGATCCACTCCACTACAGGTGATGATTTTTTAGAAGTACCAACGATGGAGTTGATAGAGAGAAACGCCCTACCAGGAGGTGTGGGAGACGCCATCACCAAAATTGAAAGAACAAGAAGTGGAAAACCCAAGAATGTGGGATTCCAGAAAAAGTAGACCTTGTACAACAGTCACTTGTGGTAAATATATCTACATATACCCATTCCCCTACACAAATTTATTTGTTGGGGAAAGGTCTTTCTTTTTGCCCAGCATCTACCACTGACTGTTGTCAACTTGATATTGATTTACATGCGTTCTTTAGGTCACTTAAACTTAAAGTATGGTTTTCTGGAAAAGATTGTTTTTCTGAACCGGTGAATCCTGGGGTATCTGAACTTTCCCTGAAGAGTTTTGGTCTCTATAATAAGAGTGACTTTACACCTCCATCTAATTCTAATGTACTAGAGGGTTTTATCTCTTCTGTATAGAATGATATAAATACTTTGAAATCTAATATTGTCAGTGAGGGTGTACCTTTGATACACCCTAATTTGACACATGATGAATTTTTGGCTTTGCAGGAATTGGTCCATAACGACGATCTTGTCATCAAACCCGCCGATAAGGGCGGTGGGATCGTGATTATGGACCGACAATTATATGTCAATGAACTTGAAAGACAACTGGGCGACTCTTATGTCTATAGGAGAGTTAATGGGGATCCTAAGTTTGTGTTTTTGAGGAAACTTAAATATTTGGTTGATAATGTCTTTGCTCTCGATGTGATAGATGGGGAGTTACATGACTTCCTATTACCTAAATACCCGGTTATCCCTCTGATATATTGTCTTCCAAAAATACACAAGAATTTGTGCAATCCACCAGGACGCCCGATTGTGTCAGGTAGAAATTCTCTATTTTGCCCTTCAGCTATCTTTTTAGATAAACTTTTAAGGAGTTTTGCTACACAAGCCAGGTCATATGTTTGGGATACAGCTGATTTTTTTGTCTAAAATGCGTGATCTGTCTGTACCTAGGGAGACCATTTTAGTTTCCTTTGATGTGGTCTCATTATATACCTCCATTAATCATGAGAGAGGGCTGTCTAGTATTAAAAAAGTGTTAGACACTACAAATTACTCCTCTGAATGTAAGAGTTTTGAAGTTGATCTATTGGAACTGATACTTATGTGTAATTATTTCTTGTTTGGTGATGACTTTTGACTTTTTTGTTCAACTTAGGGGCACTGCTATGGGGTCGAATGTGGCCCCAATGTATGCGAACATCATTATGGTGGACCTTGACGACATTTTCCTCATTTGGACTGGGTCGCAGGTTGCCCTGCAGGATTTTTTTATGGATCTCAATATGGTGGATCATGACATCAAATTGACCATGGTTAATTCTATACAATTTTTGGATACTACCGTTTATATCAAAGAAGATCGTCTATTGACAGACCTCTATGTAAAAACTACGGACCATAACAGTTTGTTGCGATATGAGAGCCAACACCCAAGGAAAATGGTAAGGTCCCTTCCGCTTAGCCAAATGCTGAGAGTCAAAAGGATTGCTGATGACAATTCTATTTTGAATGATCGTCTGGAAAAGATGGGCCAGAAGTTCAGTTTGAGAGGTTATCCTAACAAATTAGTTAGATCTCATATCACAAGAGTGAAGGATATGGAACGGTGTGATAGAACTATAACATGTACCCCTTAAGGGAAACGTATTCCCTGCATTACAACCTTTGATGAACATAGTCCTCTTGTTATGCGTACTATACGAAAACATTGGCCCATGTTGGGTCATTTCTATGATATCCCTTCTTTCAAACTTCCTCCCCTTTTTTCCTACAGGAGATTATGGAATCTGAGAGACAGATTAGTAAAGAGTGATATAGGCCCTAAGGTTACTGGCAGATCTACTAAACATGTTTCTCATACTCGGAGGGTGTGAGCACTCAGCCGCTTCGTGTCTGTTCGGCTTTTTCCGGAAAGCCGATTTCTCGGAATACGGGCTCATAGACTTTCTATTGAGTCCGTACACTATACATTTATTTCCGTGAAAAGCCGAACAGACACGATGCGGCTGAGCGCTCACACGAGTGCTTCAGTTGCTTCGTTCTAGCAATTGGTGGGGGTCTCAGTGCTCGGACCCCCACCAATCCAAATTCCTGACATGTCACGATGACTTGTCCGAAGCTTGTCAAACATTTAGCTCCACTTTAAAAGAACTTCAGCAGCTGTTTGTTTCTTTAAATCAGACAATTCCAGTGGTATAGAAGTTGTATAATGGAAATCAAGGTAAGACATCAATTTCCCTTTTTGACTGAGGGCCCAGATTGCCTTCAAACTGCCCTGTGTCTTAGCGCTAAAGAGCAGATAACCCCATGGAAGTTTCTGAACTTACAGGTCTGGCCACAATTGAAACATTTTTTTGTTATATTGCTCTCTAGTGTAGTCTTTTTATTTAATATTTCAATTTTGTGGCTTAGTGCTTCTTAAACGTATTTAATGTAATGAAATAGCTAGTACATTTTCTAAAAAATTTCCATATTTGTACAAGACGCTTATCAAGCAGCCTTTATTGATATTTACAGCCAATCGATATTTAAGTTCCCAACAAGTAAATGAACAAAAACAACAGATTTAAATAAAATCTCCAGAAGGGAAGCAATGTCTTCTGCTTTCCCCACTGCGAAGCCACCATATTAACACAAAAATACTAACTGGATAATCCACTCTTCAGCACTGGCGACCAGGAGTTAACTTCCTCTATGAAATGGAAGAGGCAGAGGTGTTGGTGGCGCATTTCAACACTCGCCAACAGCCCTACTGCTCTATAGTTAACAACTGTAGTGGATCACTACAGGTGCATGAAGATCGTGCATCCTTAGAGGTAAATATCCATATTTTCACAATAGAATTACAATCCAGATACAACTAAATTAATCAAGCATAGTTACTCTGGCTGCAAGGTTGGAGCTGGACATAAGTATACAACTTTTTTAGGTAAACAAAAAAAAGATTTTGGCCATACAATGTATCAGGCCATAAAATGTAAAATTGTTCATGTAAATTATCACTGGCTCTTACATTTTAATAAATTACAGTAGATACACGAAAGGACGCATGGCCCGTACAACCCTAGAATTATTTCTTCAGGCATTATTTATCTTTAGAGATACAGAGAAATATCAAGGACGAAGATTTATAGTACTGTATATAGGAGGTAGTGGCTGCTTTTATTTTGATGATTTTAGTCCACCATAATCTTTTAATTACTATTTGTAACAAAATGTATTAATTGCTCAAATGTATCTAAAGTAAATAAACAACTCTGTAAATAGTTTGGTTTAAAATGATTGTACCGTTTTGCGCATACAGTTGCAAATGTGTCATTTATTTTTTAGGGTATGTTCACACGCACTGTTTTCAGATGTAATTCGGGCGTTTTACACCTCGAATTATGCCTGAAAAAACGGCTCCATTACGCCTACAAACATCTGCCCATTGCTTTCAATGGGTTTTTATGATGTACTGTTCGCACGAGGTGTAATTTTATGCGTCGCTGTCAAAACACGGCGCGTAAAAATACGCCCTCGTCAAAGAAGTGCATGTCACTTCTTGGGGCGTTTTTGGAGCCGTTTTTCATTGACTCCATTTAACGTCAGTAAAATACGCCGCGAAAAACGCGAGTTGTTAAAAAGCGTCTGAAAATCTGGAGCTGTTTTCAGGCAAAAACAGCTCCGTAATTTCAGACGTATTTTGCAACTGCGTGTGAACATACCCTTATTGGTCAAAGAATTACTGCAAAAGTGCACATAGCCTATGACACCGGACTGGACATGCTTACTTATGTCTGTCTTTGCTATTTTAAACCACTATATATTTAGCTCCATTCCTATTATCTGCTCTGCCAATGTTGGGAAAAAGCTCTATTTTTCCTCTTAGCTTTATTTATTTTAATTTATTTTTGTAAACGTCATTATTTTTTACGATTTTATTATATTTATTATACTCCACACTTGTTTAATATCACTTTCCTATATTTACTTTATTCCCCTCTTAGTCTCTTACATTACTTTCCTCTGAGACATTTATCTCAACACAGACTTTTAATTTCTCTATATATTTCTCCTTCAAACACTTGATCTATGAGAATTGTGTTTATTTCTTCCTTCTTTCTACCAGTTTTCTAATCTTCCTATAAAACGCATTTGTTTTTGTTTTTTTTTTGCTTTTCAATCACCTTTCTAGGGGCTTAACTAAAAGCTCATGGGCCTCAGGGAAAAAGTTTAGCTTTTTCACCCACCCCCGCCCAAATTCTCTTCCGTAACTTTCTGCTGCATCAATGGGTCTTTTACGTGACCAACTGATGCAGCGCTAGCACCCAGGAGAGTTGCAAGGGTCTTCAAAAGACCATGGGCACAAGCACCAAGATGTATATTTTGCCCACCCCAAAAAAATAAAAAAAATAAAAAAAATAAAAAAATAATTAAATATATATATATATATATATATATATATATATATGTAACTGAAACAGAATATCTATGGTACTGCTACTATATAGGATTAGGTACAGTGGCTCATTACACAGTATCACACATGACAGGAATAGATACAGCGGCTTGTCAGACAGTATCACATATGACATGATAAACTTAGATACAGGGCCCCAGCAATTGATAGGCTTTGATACAGTGCTTCAGCACATAGTATAACATGTGAGAAGCTTAGATACGGGGCTCGAGCAGACGGTATCACGCATGATAGGCTTAGATACATTGCCACAGCAGTCAGTATCACACAAGATAGGATTATTGTTTACTTCCAGTGCATACAATTCTGTACATGGTCATGTGATGTATCACACAGGTGCAGGACTAGAGGGTCTCTGAGGGGGTGGCGGCATGGCCGAGCTCACTGAAAAGCCTTCACAGTCACCGGTTCAGCCTGTGCTCCAATTGTATTGGCGTCTACAAAAGGCAGATACAATTGAAGAGTATATATAGCATCAGCGGGAGCAAGGGAACCATCGGTTCACTATCCCCCATTAAGCGTTTTTCTGTGATACAGGCAGCGTGAATACGTAGTCACGTCATCTACGTCATTTCTCAGGAAAATACCTGGCCAGGCCTGTGAGTATGTGCATTTGTCTTAGGCAGGCACTGTAGGTGGCACTATCTACAGGGGGCACTATCTACAGGGGCACTTTATGTGGAACTCTATAGAGGGCGCAGTGTGGGGCAATATCGTCAGGGGGCAATATCTACATGTAGAACTATGTGTGGTACTATCGGGGAGTACAAGGCAACTGCGCATCCATGAGAGTTGGAGGAGGCTGCAAGTGAAGTAGAACAGCCAGGGGGATGCCAATCAAGATCTGGGGGGTGCCATTTTAATTTCCCTTCTGTCTTGCCTTTAGGACTTTTACTTCAGGGTACACTTCCTAAAAATAATCTTTACCTAAGACTAGTAGACTTCAGGCATTGCAAGCTCCCAAAGTACATTCACTAGTCAAACATGTTTCAACCTCATATTCCTTTCTTTGCCATTATGACTATGGACAACATGCATGGGAGTGGAAGACTCCCCAGCAGAATCATGACATGTAATAAATGGTTTTAACAGTGACAAATGAAAAAATGGATGAATGGAGAATAAGGGTGGCAATTAGAGTTTAAGGTGGCCGGATTGATTTGTTTAATGATACAGTAAGGTCCAGTATATCTTGGTCCCATTTTCTTAAGCATGAAGAGAAAACAATGGTTGAGTGTGAATAATTACACCTAGCCACCTACTTGGAATTTAGGAGAGTTTTGCTTCTTGATCTGCATAGAACTTGTGACAATCCTTGGCCCATTAGAAGAATTTCTTGAGACCAATGATGTTATCCTGAAAAAATGCCAGTTTATCTTAGAAATCTCTTGTGGAAAGCCAGTAATTATTGTAGGATGGAAATAGTAATTGACAAAGAATCGCGTTTTATTAATGGATTATTGAAAATAAATGTTAAAAGAGAATTCCGCTAGTGGCAGAAAGGACAGCCATGATCAGAAGAAGGGTAAGAAAAGCATCTGAGATTTTGTTTCAGAGATTGGTTTGTTCTTTTCAACAGTCCATTGGTTTGTGGATGTCATGTGGCGAAAAGGGAAGTTTGATTCCCAGAGCTTGGCAGAAAGTTTTCCAGAATCGAGCAGTGTTCTGAACTCTGCAGTCCAAGATGATCTGGCCTAGAACACCATGTAATTCCACAATTACTCTGAGGAGGATCTCAGTGGTTTGAGGAGCTGATGAGAAACCCTTTAGGGAAATGTAATAAGCCATCCTAGTGAACCGGGTTAACAACCACAAAAATAACGAGTATTCGTGAATAACTGGCGGATCCTTGATAAAATCCATAGAAGTTGAGCTCCAGAGTTTCAAAGAAACTGAGTTTGGAGAAGTCCAACCACGTGGGTATGGGAAGACTTGTTTCAGGAACAGACTGAACAGGTACTGATGAATGATCTACAGCCCGATAGTAAACAATTTCATCTACAGGTTCTGAGGACTTTTTCAATGGCCTTCTTTATTCCCCCATGACCAGCAAGGGAAGATTTATACAGATTTATATTACAGCTCATCTCAGAATTTGGTTTTGGAAGAAAAGAAGAACATTCTTTGATTGAATGCCTGTATCAGTATGGACAGTGAGAAAGCACCCTTAAGAAAGATTGTCAAATAGAGAAAGGTAGCAAGAAAAAAAATGTATCTTGCAAAATTGGAACGTCATGATGAGAGACTGGGTCTAAACCAAATAAGACATCAGCCTTACCATTCTTTGATGGCCCAAAATTAGAGACCTGGGGTTAGCTAAAACATTTCTGAGGTCACTGAGGAAGTCAGGGTTCATCTGCATGGACAACTGGATCAAACTGGGCATCAGCAGCAATTCCAAAATATGACATAACATAGTCCTCCACAGGCCCTAGGAACTGACATGGGGAGCTCATGGCAAATTTGACGGATGCTTTTCTGTGTGGTTCATCATAGATCATAGCCATGCATCCAAGAAGGCATTAAGATCCAGGAGGAGAGGTCTATATTGTTACAGAGGTTTTCGTGCCAAGGACAGACTTCACCTTTCAGCAAAGTAATAAAAGTGCCCATTTATTTGATCGATTTGACAGGTACAGGGCTTTAGGGAAAAAAAAGCAAGTGACAGCTCGAGATAATAGCTTCTACCAAAAAGTTTCTCAGGTAGGGGCAAATGAAACTAGGTCAGCCACCGTAAGCAGAGACCTCTGGATGCTGCAGTTCCTGGACCTTTTGTCATAGCTGCGCATATTTGCCTTCCAATTCTAAAAGCATAGTGGCCATTCCAGCTACCTGCTGAATGAGTCCGGCGAGCGCCCTCCATGCTAAGTCACTTCTTTGGTTTGGTTATACTGTAATGCTACATATTAGACTATAAGCCCCAGAGAAGACCTGGAAGCCGGTCCCTGACAGCGTAGTCAGAACTTAGATTATGTTCAAATTGAAGACAGTAAAACAGAGTAGCAAAGCGTAGCGGGAGCAGATTTCAGCGGCAATTAAGAGAGCATTGGCGTCCCTTAATGACGATGATGGCACGGCTCCAGACGGGCTGACGCCCCACCTGAAACCAGCTTTTTTTTTTCTCTTTTTACAAAGCGTTTAGTTGCTTGGGAATCCAGAGAGTCATAGTCATTCTTATGACTTCCAATGTTGTTCACTTTACAACTTTCATGTGAAAAATTAATTTATCACCGTGAGCATCATGATCAACAATTTTCTCAGGTTTCCAGGGCCTTTTGAGCATTTTATTATTATTCTCCATGCCTCCACCTATCAAGATCCAGCTTAACTAGCTGGCACATAACACTGAAAGTCACCCCATATTTACTGAAGCGTAATGGCATTTTTTAATACTAATGACCTATCCACAGGATAGGTCATCAGTATGTGATTGGTGGGGGTCTGACACCCAGACCCCATACTGATCAGCTGTACCGGCTGCTTCCGGGCACCTGATTTTATGCAGTGCTCAGTGCCGGAAGCAGATGGCTCCGTATACTGTATAGTGACCATGCGGCAGCACTGTAACTCTGATCCCATTCACTGTGACCGGAGCCGCTGATTGGGGTGTTGGGTCTGACCCCCACCGATCATATACTGATGAGCTTTTCAGATAGGATCGGATAGGTAATTTTTTTGTATAGGTCACCTTTTGGATAGGTCATCAGTATGAAAACCGCCCCGTGCCCAGACAACCCCTTTAACTTTTAATAAATATGCTAAAAAGATACCTCCATACACAAAATCACAAATAAACTCCCTGTTCACACTGAGTTTTTTGACGAGTTTTTTGGAGCAGAAACCGCTCTGCAAAACTCGTCAAAAAACGCCCGAAAATGCCTCCCATTGATTTTAATGGGAGACAGACGAGTTTTTTTACCACGAGTAAAAAAAACTCGTCGTGGTAAAAAGAAGCAACATGACCCATCTTGAGGCGGTTTCCGCCTCCAAAACCCCATTTCAATGAGTCAGAAAGAGGAGAAAAAAACCTCGACGAGTGTTTTGACGAGTTTTTGTCAAACCACTGTGCAAAAACCTACTGGAGCAGTTTTTGCAGGAGGAATTTTCCTCCTGCAAAAAACTCTGTGTGAACACAGCCTAATTTCCCTATACAAAAGAAGCTACCTGGACGTGGCCTTCAGCACGCAGCGTTTTGTTTTTACTTTTTTTATTGTCGCATTCCAAGAGCCATAACTTTTACATTTTTCGGTCGACATAGCCACATAGCTTGTTTTTTGCGGAACTAGTAATATAATGCCACCATTTTTTTGGGTGGCGGTAGAAAAAGAAAGTCATTCTGCCATTGTTTTTTGGTTTTGCTTTTTATGGTGTTTACATGCAGTTTAAATTACATGTTAATTACTCTGTGGGTCAGTACGATTACGGTAATACCAAATTGATATACTTTTTTTTTTATGTTTTACTACTTTTGCAAAATAAGAACACTTTTTAGTATTGCCACATTCCAAGTCCCATCTTTATTTTTATTTTTTTAATGTAGCTGTCTAGCCTTGTTTTTTACTGGATAATATAACCATGTTGGAATACATATAGTGTATTGTTTATCTTTTAGAATTTTTTCTGTGGGGGATAAAAAAAAACAGCAATTCCGACATTGTTTGTTGAGTTTTGTTTTTTACAGCGTTCACTATGCGGTTTAAATAACATCTTAACTTTATCCTACGGATCAGTATGATTATGGCTATATTTTTAAACATTTTATTTTACTTTTAGTCAATTTTTTTTGTCCCACTAAAGTGCTTGACTATGCGATCACTTGATATGATACAGAAGTATTGAAGTGTATTATGCCTGTCAGCATAACACTTAAAGGCATCCTTTTAGGTCCTGCCTCTGGAAGGCATAATAAAAGTGCTAGCATGGCAGATCTGGGGACCAGTTTTATGCCCTCGGCAGAGACAGAGGCAGCCCTCTCCATCTGTGTAACCACTTACAGATCTGTCCCTCCTTACCTTTCCTCTTATCTCAACATATCCTGAGGTGTGTGGAACTAGATTACCAGCTTTGAAAAGAACATGACTTTGCGATACTCTGTTACAAGATGTCTATCCTACATGAATCTATGCGTGGCCACCCAGTGATTTTGATGTGGATTGCAGCCAGTCAAGGGTATTGCTAGCATGTCGAGATATTGTATTGAATTTGATTTATGATAAAATGTGGTACTTAACCAAATTCAAGCAAAGGTAAGGATGGATACGTCTCTAGATGCTGTGGTCAGCATTGACCGCGTTATCTAAGGGGCTAAAAGGCCGGGATCAGAGTGCCTGCGCCTTCCCCATTACATGCATTTATGCCATTGTCACCCTACATGGACATTGTTTGGAATTTTGTTTATATAAGGAATTTTTTTAACATATTTATTAGGTAAAGTTTTAGTAGAAGATCAGAGGTGACTTTCAGTGATTGTGTATATTTACCACAGGCCTATTACTGTACACCTTCTATAGATTTCCATCTCTTATCTGTTAGCTCAGTGATTGTTTAATTGGCAGGCAACCCTTTATCTTAAAGGGCACAAAATCGATCATGGCTATTACATATCCACAAACCACTTTGTTAGGTCCATAGCACACAACCATAGATTTCGTCCATAATTACAGACCGTATTTAGGGTCCGTAATTGCGGACCCATTCATTTGTATGGTCGACGGATACCTTCCCGAAACATTTATGGGAAGGTGTCCGGGCCGTAGAAACATGTCACATTTTTTATTTTACAGACCGTGCTCCCATACTTTATCCCATTAGTGACCGCCAATACGCCTTTTCACGGTGGCTACTAACGGGCTTTATTCTGATGCATATGCCTATTTACGGCACTGCATCAGGATAAAGTAAACAGAGCAGGGAGCCGTCAAATCTCCCTGCCCTCAGCTGCCAGTGCTGGCAGTGCTCTGCCGTGTGAGATCGATATCAGTATCGATCTCACCCGTTTAACCCCTCAGATGCGGTGCACAATAGCGTGCACCGCATCTGAGTGGTTTTGGAGAGAGGGAGGGAGCTCTCTCTCTCTCCCACCGACACCCGGCGATACGATCGCCGAGTGTCTGTGTCTCAAATGGCAGCCGGGGGCCTAATAAAGGCCCCCAGGTCTGCCTGGAGCGAATGCCTGCTAGATCATGCCGGAGGCATGACCTAGCAGATGCCTGTCCGTTTTAAACGGAAAGGCAGTAATACACTGCAATACAAAAGTATTGCAGTGTATTATAATAGCGATCGGAGAATCGCATATTAAAGTCCCCTAGTGGGACTAGTAAAAAAGTAAAAAAAAAGTTTAATAAAGTTAATTTTAAAAAAAATGTGAAAAAAATGAAAAACCCACCTTTTCCCCTTACAAAATGCTTTACTATTAAAAAACCAAAATAAAGTTAAAAAGTTACACATATTTGGTATCGCCGCGTCCGTAATGACCCCGACTATAAATCTATTACATCATTTAACCCGCATGGTGAACGCCGCAAAAAATGTAATAAAAAACTATGGAAAAATTGCTGTTTTCTGTGAATCCTGACTTTAAAAAAATGTGATAAAAAGTGATCAAAAAGTCGCATCTACTCCAAAATGGTACCAATAAAAACTACAAGTCTTCCCGCAAAAAAAAAAGCCCTCATACAACTGCATCGGCGAACAATAAAAAATCGTAACAACCCGCTAAATAAAGTTATTGAGTTATTTATATCACACGGTAAACGGCGTAGATTTAAGATGCGAAAAAGAGTGGCGAAATTTCAGGTTTTTTTCTATTCCCCCCCAAAAAAAGTTAATAAAAGTTAATCAATAAATAATATGTACCTCAAAATGGTGCTATTGAAAAATACAACTTGTCCCACAAAAAACAAGACCTTATACATCTATGTCGACGCAAAAATAAAAAGGTTATAGCTCTTGGAATGAGACAATGGAAAAACGTAAAAAATGGCTTGGTCATTAATGTTTCATATAGGCTGGTCATTAAGGGGTTATAATGGGAGCATGGACCGCAAATGCGGACGAATTTCCGCAGCTGGCTGTAGACGTGATCACGGAACGGATTACAGCTACGGTCATGTGCATGGGGCCTTAAACTTTGTTATCATTTTCACTTTTAAACTGTTGCCTAATTGGCATTTCTTTATCTTTCATCAATATTTTGGGCCGGCTTTATCCCTCATCGGCCACAATATCAACCCCTCCTATACCCCTGCGTATTGGTATACAGTGAGAAAGGTAGTGTCACTGTGGACTTTGATTGAATAGAAGATGTCAAAGAAATGCTTATCCACTTTGGCCAACTATACTACTACCCAGATCACTGTGGCTGTTCCCACCATCTGCTCTCATTTTCCCATCTTATCTCTGTTCATCACAACAAATTTGGACATCCCCAGTGGACATGTAAGTGTGAATCTTTCCTGACCTTTCCTTTTTATAGGACACACCAACATAAAGAGTTGTCACTATGAAGGACATGTCACAAAGTAGGATTAAAAACAGAGCAGCATGAACCAAGCAGACCTGCAGTGTCAAAAGGATGTACAATCAGTATGCTTAGTATACGGAAAAGTTCAATATTTACTATTTGCTGGCCAATGGAACCAAGTTCCTTATCCTGGAAAAACTTTTTAATATTTAAACTGTTTATGACTTTGATATTTTCTACAAAATAAATAAAGGCATGAAAAAAAAATTAATTTATTAAAGAACTGAAACGTTTTATTTCTCTTTAAATAACTTCTTTAGCACTACTACTAAAATCGAAAGTGTATAGTTTAATCATTTAACGATATGTTGTCTTACCTGACTTAATTAATTTATGGCAAAATAGTTTTGGGAGAAAAAATTTATGTTCTCTAAAAGTAAAATTTGCCCTGGAGAAGTATAGATTTGTTGCAGTTTGTGATACTTTCATGAGGCAACATGAGAGTGTTTCATAGATGAAATTATAATGTTCCGAGCTTCTGAGACTTCACAGGAGTCTATATGATGTATCCCAATGCAAACACATGAAAGAAAAAGAAACCTGTGATGTTTAAAAAATATATCGATTTTTTTTTCAAGCTGGATTAGGATGTATCACATTACAAGCAGCATAACATTTATTACACAAGTCCCTTGATATTTTATTTAGCTTTGTTCAAATCTGTAATAAAATGTATTTTAATATATAATTTATTTTTATGTATGGATAAAAGATTGTGGTGTATTCGAAACTTACTCTTCTTGTTAGTTTTATATCTCCCATTCTTTTATGTTTATAATAATAGTGTTTCATAGAACCTTCTGCAAATAATTGCAGCTCTCTTCATTTTATTAACTTTAAATCACTACATAATTTAAATTATTAAAATATAATTACATGGAAAGGGAAAGCTGTGGATCAGAGTGAAAATGTACAGATATAATAATGCTGTGATTATAAAATTGTAAATAAACAGCAATTTTTACAGAATTGTCAGTGTTTATTAGAAATAATTAAGTATGGCTACACAATGGATGAACAGTTTTTTATGTGTTTTGTTCATTTTCACATATGTAGATATATTTATATTTTCTTTGGAAATACTGTTATTTTGTATTGATATGTAAAGGAATACTACAGGCAAAACTAAAGTGTACCTAACCTTTCAGGCTACTTTTCAGAATAAGCTGTCATATGTGTGTACATGGGGAATAACACTATCTCTGGCCATTATATAACTTGTATCCTGCATTTTTTTTAGCAGTTTTCCCCTTTGCAGGCTCCATTTCTTATTCTTAGTATCCTGAGCTTGTTGGTCAGAAATATCAGAAGCATGGAAGACATGATACAGTTCTAATGAGCATTGTATCTATGAACATAGTATTGGGCTGAGATAGAACACTTACTATAAGCTGCAGCAGCATCTCTCTGTGTCTCTCTCTGCCTTTCTCTCACTCTGCTTCTGCTCCCTCCTCCTCTTCACCTCTCCCTAGACATCTATGGGCAGCTGTAACCTAATTCCTCAGTGAGCTGATAGTCCGTCTCGTCATTTTTATCTAATCAGATATACTACAAAGTTTGCTATATCCAATTGTTCTCTTGATTTATGCAAAGTTTGTTAAAAAGTTAGTGACCATTTAAATACTATACAGAGGGCAGTGCACATCACAGGG
This sequence comes from Rhinoderma darwinii, assembly GCF_050947455.1. NCBI lineage: Eukaryota > Metazoa > Chordata > Amphibia > Anura > Rhinodermatidae > Rhinoderma > Rhinoderma darwinii. The sequence continues at coordinate 222,283,308 of NC_134690.1, read as the reverse complement.
CTTCAAAGAACATGAAGGAGAGAATCCCTGTGTCATGTACCAACCCCTTAGGCCCTTAACTAGACAGAAAACTGTGTATCAGTTCTGTTTAGAGAGTTTCTTTAACTGGTTCCCGACCGCTGGCTGTATTTTTACGGCCAGCGGTCAGGGTCCTTAAAACCCGAGCCATAGACTTTTTACGGCTCGGGTTTTAACTTGCTGCCCGCGCGATCGGGCAGCTGAATGTCGGGTCTATGGCTGTCAGTGACTGCCGGGGACCATGAGGAGAGGATAGAAGCAGCTGTCGTTGCTTCTGTCTTCTCCGATGGCTTTTTACACAGCGCTCAATGAACGCTGTGTATAGGAATAGAGACAGCAGCAGCGGCGCTGTCTCTATTCCTCCCGGTGATCATGTGACTGGTCACATGATTGCCGGGTGCCGTTAGTGACAGACTGCTGCTGGGTCTTACTAGACCCAGGACAGCCCTATTAGTGACAATCGTCACTATGAGAGGGCTGATTTCCCCTTTAAAGGAACAGTGTCATCACAAAAAAAAAATTCATATGTGCAAGATGTTAGTGCTTTATTAAAAACGTTTATATTTATTTGTGTGTTTGTGTTTTACTTTTTCTTATTTTTACACTTTTTCTTCCCTATGGGGGCTGCCATTTTTTGTTCCATTTCTGTGTGTGTCGATTAACGACACATACAGACATGGAATACGGCAGCCACAGTCCCATAGGGACTGCGAACGGCTCCCGTCCCATTCACTTGTGTGTACGGCGTCTGTGTGGGAACTGCGCATGCGCCGCTCCCACACAGTCCAATTTGAAATTGGCACCGTCCGGCGCCATTTTCCTGTGGTCCGGAAGTCGCGGCCGGACAGTAATATTACTACTTCCGGTCGCGGCTTCCGGACTTGTGCACTTGGACCAGCGGCAGCAGACGGAGCGGACGGGCCGGAGGGAGCCGCGGCGGCAGGAGCAGGTAAGAGATTTCAATGTATGTTCGTGTTTGTGTGTGTTTACTACTGTATGTAAACCTACTACACTGTGTGTTAGCTCAAAAAATGGCGACACACAGTGTAGGAGGTTACACCGTTCAAACCCCTCGTTTATCCCGGCACTAGCCAGGATAAAGGAGGGGGGGATGCTGAGAGCTCACTAGAGCGAGGGCTTTTTACCCAATTTTGCAGCAGAAAAGCTATGTGGTTGCTTACCACATGCTTTTGGGAATGGCTCCATCTAGTGACCAGAAATGGTAAATACTATAAATTTGAATCCAATTGAATCCAATTTATAATATTTCCTGACTCGTGAAATAAATAAAAAAAATTTGAACAATGTTTAATCACCCACACACTAAATGTTTAATTTTAAAAAAAAAAACATGTTTTTCTGGCAACACATTGCCTTTAACTGGGGCTGCGGTGCAGCTCCAGTTACAGTGGAAAAACATGGTGTAAAAGAAAGAAAAAAAATATATAAAGTTCCCCAAAGGTCTTTTTTGACCTTTGGGGGACAGACCATAGTAATAAAAAAATAATAAAGTAAAGTGCAAAATTTTTTTTAATAATAAATACACATAAAATACCCACCCCCAAAAAAAAACGTTCCCCCCCCGCCAATCATTGTTGTAACGCTAGCGCTGACCCAATTACCCTAATATAGACATGTAATATATTAAAATTTACGGTAGACGATGACGATCACAAATAAAAGGTCTATTTTAGGGTAAAACTATGTTATTACCCAAAAAAAATAGCTGAAACGTAAAAAAGCTTATTTTTTTACTATTATTTTCAAACTTTATGAATAAAAATTCTAAAATAGCAAAAAAGGTGTGTATAAAAATGATAAAAAATGAAACCTGCATTGTCTACGGAAAAAACTTCGCAAAAATCACGTCGTTAGCCCAACAAATAAAAAAGTTATAGCCATTTAACTAGCACATGCTAAAAATGGCTAAACGATGTCTGGTCCTGAAGGCGCAAAATAGCCCGGTCCTGAACTGGTTAAGGTAATGAAATGGTGCTACCATTGACCCTCTAGTGTGTACGGCTGTGTCTAAATGGCTTTCCTGAATTCACATGACCAGATTTGATCCTGTCTTTGGTTTTAAACCCATAGCTGACATGCTGACCTTCAGTGGTTCTTATGTCATATAGAACTTTTTTTAAATTTTATGCTAGATTCCCGGGGGGGGGGGGTTATGGCCACTGTAAGGCTGGGTTCACACTACCATGTTACATCCGTAATGGACGGAGCGTATTTCGGCCGGGAGTCCCGGACCGACCACAGTGCAGGGAGCCGGGCTCCTAGCATCATAGTTATGTACGATGCTAGGAGTCCCGTACTGAAAACATGATTACAGTACGGGACAGTTGTCCTGCAGCGAGGCAGGGACTCCTAGCATCGTACATAACTATGATGCTAGGAGCCCGGCTCCCTGCACTGTGGTCGGTCCGGGATTAGCGGCCGAAATACGTTCCGTCCATTACGGACGTAATGTGCTCGTGTGAATCCAGCCTAACATGCATGCATAAATATTGCCATATTATAAATGTTGCCATATTATGGATAAATTCACAATTGGAATGCACCTTCTGTCATAAAAACTATTTTTTACTAAATTTGTCATGATCCTTCCGTTCTTTTTCTTTCTTTTTTAATCACTTTAGTCAAGGGTTGAAGATATAAAAACTGATGCCAATTTATATTTAATACCTGTCAACTACCAACTGAACATCCAAGGGCAAAACCAAATTAACATTGAATACATGACAACTGTATATGCAGAAAACTATTAATGATGGATGTGACACATGAGTAATACTTAATAAACCCACGTCACACAAATATAGTTTTCTCACAACATATGGTTATTTTTTTTGTTGTGCGTCTGTTTATTTAGACAATTCCATAAGGCCTCATTTACACGAGCGTAATATACGCGCGTGCGACGCGCGTGCTTTTCACGCGTGTCGTACGCACCTATATTACTCTATGGGGCAGTTTAGACGATGCGTGATTTTTGCGCAGCGTGAGTGCGTTGCGTAAAACTCACGACATGTTCTATAATCGTGCGTTTTTCACGCAACACGCACCCATTGAAGTCAATGGGTGCGTGAAAACAACGCATGCCACACGGACGCTACTGCGTTGCATGCGCGAAAATCACGCAAGAGCTGTCAAAAGGATGAATGTAAACAGAAAAGCACCACGTGCTTTTCTGTTTACAAACATCCAAACGGAGTGTCAAATTAGAGATGAGCGCACCGAACTTCACCTGGTTCGGCCGAACTCGTTTTGACCGAACCCGGCAAAAAATGTTCGGGTACGCGACGTCAGGAGACAGTCACTGCCCACGGTGCTGAAAGACTTAAACTGTTTCAGAACCATGGACAGTGACTTTCGATCGCCATATACATATACGTGTAAAAAAAAACAGAAGTTCGGACTTACCGATAAGTCCCGGCTCCTTCCTCCAGTCCGACCTCCCGGGATGACAATTCAGGCCAAGTGACAGCTGCAGCCAATCACAGGCCAAGCACAGGCTGCAGCCAATCACAGGCTGCAGCGGTCTCATGGACTGCCGCGTCATCCTGGGAGGTGGGGCCGGATGACAAGAGAGGGACGCGTCACCAAGGCAACGGCCGGGAGACCGGACTGGAGGAAGCAGGCAGTTCCTGGTAAGTTTGAACGTCTTTTTTTATTCACAGGTTGCTGTATATTGTGATCGGCATTCACTGTCGAGGGTGCTGAAAGAGTTACTGCCGATCAGTTAGCTCTTTCAGCACCTTGGACAGTGACGGGCGTCGACTAGCCTCATCTCTATGATGGCGGCTGCGCGAAAATCACGCAGCCGCGCATCATACACGGATGACACACGGAGCTGTCAAATGCCTTTTGCGCGCGCAAAACGCAGCGTTTTTTGCGCGCGCAAAACGCACACGCTCGTGTAAATCAGGCCTAACTTTGTATGTCAGCTTGGCATTAATCCAGGGTGGTTGAAAGCATATGCTATACAGAAATAGCTCCAGTCGTATAATTTGCTGTGCACGTCACATGTTAGACAAGCATTCACACATCTTTTACTACAAAGCCAGGTGGCTTGTTCTGAAAAATAGTTTTAACTTTTCAGCAGGCAATGACCAGATATCATCTAGTAACAGACTTTGGAATTTCATATCTCTTTACAACCTTTTATTTTTTAAGTGACTGCATTATTGGGAAAATCAATACAATGATTCAGGAAAAAAGAAAAATATTGTCCCTTTTGGACCAACAATTCCCTCTCCTTTCTCTTAAAGGGTATGTGCATTGAATGCATGTTAGCAAGAAGTAGGGGATAGATGAAACGGAGTATGGCTGCAGGATAAAATTACACAGACTTTGTTTGATTCTCTAACCACTGAGACACATAGGTCTGCATAGGAGCTGTAGACACAAAAATGTTACTATCTGGACATAACCTTTAAAAGTACTGCTTACCAAGTTCTCAATATATTTATGATATAAAGTGAAATTGGGGACTCCCTTTATATCATCAGCCCTGTCTGTATGACCTGTTTAATATACTTAGTTCTCTATGTTCTTAAACAGCACACCGTTTATGCCTCACTTCAGTATCTGCATACATATAATAATTAGAAATATTGATACTATTCGTAAATAATGCAGGCACGCAATGTTAGAACTAAAAGCTTGTAAAGTTTATTAGAGCACAGGATAAAGAAAATAAATCCATTTTAATACTGCTGGCCCTTTGCAATCATCACTAATCATTTTTAGAAAAATTAAGTGTTTATGACATTTTGTCAACTTTATTTTTACACTCTGTAAGGCTGGGTTCACACGGAGTTTGATTTCAATGGGAGGCGGAGGCGGTTTTCTCCCGCGAGCGGTAAAACCGGCTCGCGGGAGAAAGAAGGGACATGCCCTATCTTCACGCAGTTACGGCCCTGACCTCCCATTGACATCAATGGGAGGCAGAGAAAGCGTATTTCGTGGCGTTTTATGCCTGCGCTGCTCAATGGCCGCGGGCGAAAAATTCAACGATAAATGCTGCGAAAATCGGCGTGCAGGCAGAGGAAAATCTGCCTCAAACTTCCAAACGGAAAAAACTCTGTGTGAACCTAATACTTTCTTCTAAAGAGTCATTCAGAGAAGTTCAATATTGTGTTGCTCCAGGGCTTTGAACTAATTTATCAATGAGTTTTATTTTCCAGGACTTCGAAAATATTTTTGCAATTGTTTCAGAAGTAATGCTAAGCTGCAGGGTCCTATCCTAAATCTTAAGGATATACAAACATTTTATGTGGGACCTATTACTGTTTCATCTTGAAACCAGAGAATATTTTCCTCTAAACAAATAAACTTGTAGATTATTATTTCAGGGTTCAGTACCCCCACACAAGATCACCAGTAGTCACTTTTAGATGATTCCCAGACTCTAATACAGTTACATAATCTCCCCCACAGACCAATAATATTTAGCAATTTGCACTTCTATAAAGGGATTTTCCAGGCACAGAAAATTTTACATAAATCAATTTCTCAAGCTAATAACTTACTAGTATACATCTTGCTTCCAGTGCAAAGCTTCTGTGAAATCATATCCCCCCCCCCCCCTTCATTGCTGGAAGTTCATCTTGCATTGAGGTGTTTTATCAGTCCTTCTGCACTGTGAGTGTTATTCCCCTTTCCTTCTTGCGAATTTTGGTACAATTTTCATGTACTTGTACAATGTAGTGTTGTCTTGTGATTCTAGGAAAACTCTACATTCTACAATATCTCAATCACTTAACAGAACATCAGTGATTTTCAGCAGTTCTATTGTTTTAGCTTCTAGGGATGGGACCATTCATCAAGGAATTTTTCTAGGGGTATAGTGAGCATTTAGACCCCGCAGGTCTTTTGCATAATTTATTAGAATTAGGCTGCGAAAATGAATATCAAACTTTTTCCAACTAAAATGTTGAATTTTCTCATTTTGACAAGGGATAAAGGAGAAAAAGCACCTCAACATTTGTAAAGCAATTTCTCCCAAGTACGAAAATACCCCACATGTGGTCATATATTTTTATTCATTAGAAATGAATTAACCCTTTCAGGACGGATCCTTTTTTTCTTTCTTATTTTAGTTTTTCACTCCCCGCATTCCAAGAGCTATAATGTTTTTCTTTTTCCATCAATAAAGTGATGTAAGGGCTTATTTCTTGTGAGAGGAGATGTAGTTTCTATTGACACCATTTAAAGTACCATACAATGTACTGGGAAACTGAAAAAACATTCCTTGCTGGCTGAAATTGGAAAAAACTGCGATTCCTTCAATTTTTGGGGTTGCGTTTTTACGGCTTTCACGTGCTGTAAAAGCAAAAAATTTACTTTATTCTGCGGCTCAATACAATTACGGTGATACCAAATTTATATATATTTTTTTATTTTTTACTACTTTTACAAAGAAAAATCTATTTGTTAAAATAAAAAATTGTTTTGTTTCACCACATTCTGAGAGCTGTAACTTTTTTATTTTTCCGTGGATTGAGCGGTGTGACGGCTTATTTTTTGCGGGTTGAGCTTTAGTTTTTATTGGTATAATTTCTTGGTGCATAAAAAGTGATCAAAAAGTTGTATTACATTTTTTCTAAGAGCTAAGGTGACAAAAAAACTGCGATTTTGGCGGTTTAAATTATTTATTTTATGTTTGACGGTGTTCACCGTGCGAGTTAAATAATGGTATTTTGTAATAGTTCAGACTTCTATGGACATAGTGATACCAATTTTGTTTATTTTTTATTTTTTTACAATACTTTAGAAGAGAAATGGGAAAAGTTTTTTTTTGGAACTTTTAAAATTTATTTTCTCACTACTAATAACTTTAATTTTTTTACACATTTTATTAGTCGCCTTAGGGGACTTGAACCAGCGATCATTAGATCGCTGGTACAATACACTGCAATACTAATGTATTGGAGTATATTGTTATTTTTACAGGCTTCTGTAATAGCACGATCGCTGTTCCTGTCCGTTAGTCCCTGGTGTCAGCTGCTTTTACACAGCTGACACCCGCAGCGTATGGAGCGGGCTCAGCACCTGAGCTGGCTCCATACATCAACCCCCACACTTTGATGTGCTATTAAGTCATAGTGTGCAAAGGGGTTAATGCACAGTGGAAGGTGCAAAGTGAAAATTTCAATTTTCCACTGATATGCCATTTTAATGCATAATATGTTGTGCCAAGTTTGTACCACTGAAGACAAATACCTCATTAAACGTTAAGAGGATTCTCCCGGGTATGGCGTTGCAATATATGTGGACGTAAACTGTTGTTTGGGCACAACGTATGGCTCAGAAGGGAGGGAGCGCCATTTGGCTTTTAGAGCGCAGATTTTGCTTGGTAGTTGTTCTGTTTGGCATTTTGCTGCTATTTCAGTTTATGATGTGGGGGCATATGTAATCTGTGCGGAGTACATTAGGGTATAATAAGAGGGTATAATAATGCGGTAAATAAATAATAATTCATAGATATGTGGCCAGTGTCGCACTGATAAATGGCGCCAGATTTTATCCGCTTTTGGAAGACTCTGCACATTTTGCATCGCCATATTCTGAGAGCCAGAACGTTTTTGTTTTTTCTCAATTTTACCTGTGTGAGGACTTATTTGTTGCGGGACAATCTGTAGTTTTCATTGGTACTATTTTGGCGTACGTCTTATTTTTTTGATCACTTCTTATTCCATTTTTTTGCAAGCTAGGTGACCAAAAACCAGCAATTCTGACAATGTTTTTTAGTTTATTTTTTTTACAGTGTTCAACGTGGGCTTTAAATTACCATTTTACTTTATTCTGTGGGTCGGTACGATTACGGCAATACCATATGTATATAGTTTTTTTTATGTTTTGCAGCGTTTGCACAATAACAACCACTTTATTTTCTGTGTCAACATAACTTTTTTATTTTTCAGTCAAAAAAGCTGTATAAGGGCTTGTTTTTTGTGGGACGGGTTATAGTGTTTATTGGTACATGCAACTTTTTGATCACTTTTTATTCCCTATTTTGAGAGGGTGGAGACCAAAAAAATAAAGATTCTGGCATAGTTTTGTTATTGATTTTTTTGCGGTGTTCATCGTGCGGGAGAAATTACATTAAAGTTTTATAGTTTAGGTCGTTACGAACGCAGTGATACCAAATATGTGTACTTTTTTGTAAAGTTTTCATTTTTTTCCAATAATAAAAGTTTTATTATAGGAAAAAAAGTAGTTCTTGTTTTTTTTAACATAACTTTTATTTTTACACTTTTAATAACTTTTTTTTACTTTTATTTTGTCCCACTAGAGGACTTTCAGCTTTGATCATTGCTAGAATAGATTACACTACCTACGTGCATTAATGTGACAGTCACTCTGACAGGAAAACTAGGAGGAGCAGCCTCTGGCTGCTCCTCCTAGGCTTCCATACATGGCAACATGGAGGCCATTGTCTGGCCTCCGGTTGCCATGACAAACTTAGGCAGCCCCCACAATCAATTTGTGGGGGCTGCCAATATGTTTCAAACCCCTTAAATCCGGCGATCGCAATCAGTTGCCACATTTAAGGGGTTAATTGGCAAAATCAGCGGCGATGACTGGCAAGACTGGAGTGTCAGCTGTCGGGGACATCTGACCTCCCGGTTCCCAGACACTATCCGTTAGGACAGTGTGCACCGGGAACCGTTCCGCAACTGTACGTCCTGGTGCGGAAGAAACCCCTCTCCAGGACGTACAGTTGCGTTGTAGGTTTAGCACATGGATCAGTTGTGGAAAAGTGCTAGGTATTGTAGCACTGTTCCATTCACTTGAATGGGACAACACTGCAATACCTCGCACAGCCACTACAAAAGTAGTGACGTGTGAAAGTACGAACAGGAATGAAACTTAAAGAGGCTCTGTCACCACATTATAAGTGTCCTATATCCTACATAATCTGATCGGCGCTGTAATGTAGATAACAGCAGTTGTTTTTATTTTGAAAAACGATCATTTTTGAGCAAGTTATGAGCAATTTTAGATTTAGTTTCTTAAAGACCAACTGGGCGTGTTTTTACTTTTGACCAAGTGGGTGTTGTAAATAATTGTATGACGCTGACCAATCAGTGACCAATCAGTGTCCTACACTTCTCATTGTTCCAGCCTAGCATGATCCACAGCACAGTGTGATTGTGCAGTGAAAGAAGCTGGGATGGAACAATGAGAAGTGTATGACACTGATTGGTTACTGATTGGTCAGCCTCATACACTTCTTTACAACACCCACCTGGTCAAAAGTAAAAACACGCCCACTTGGTCTTTAAGAAACTAAATCTAAAATTGCTCATAACTTGCTCAAAAATGATTGTTTTTCAAAATAAAAACCACTGCTGTTATCTACATTACAGCGCCAATCAGATTATGTAGGAGATAGGGAATTTATAATCTGGTGACAGAGCCTCTTTAAGTAAAAAATTAAGAGGCTGCAACACGATGGGGTTGTCAATCTAATATTAATGGCCTACAATGCATTCGGAAAGTTTTCAGACCCTTTATATTTTTTCACATTTTGTTATTTTGGGGCCTTATGCTTAAAATAAAAATAGATATCACGTTTCCCCCCTTCATTCTGCTCTCATTACCCCACAATGACAAAGTGAAAACAGAATGTTAGTAATCCTTGCTAATTTATTGAGAAGGTAAAATATTGCATTGACATAAGTATTCAGATGGGCTTTCATGTGTCTTTTACTGAGGAGATGCTTCTTTCTGGCCACTCTGCCATAAAACCCAGATGTAGAAACCCAGATGTAGAAGGTGTAGAAACATTTCAAAGATGATCTAGAGAAATGAGAGGCCCCCAGAGCTAAATTTCAAGTGTCATAGCAAAGGGTCTGAATACTTATGTCAATGTGAAATTTGAGTTTTTCCTTTTGAATAAATTTGTGAAAATTTCAAAAATTCTGTTCTCACTGTCATTATGGGGTATTCAGTGCAAAATGACTGGGGAAAATTTGATTTTTTGTTTCCCTTTTGGCACAAGGCCTCAACATAACAAAATGTGAAACAAGTGATAGGGTCTGAAGACTTTCCTAATGCACTGTATTTGCATCAGCCAGGAGGGTTGAGGGGTTTACTCCTGATATACCTTGCTCATTAGGTTGTAGAATTGTACAGCATTGCATTATAAACAAAATAAATATTCACTAATAAAATTAATCACTAGAATTAAAGCTTACATCCCTCCTAGACATTTAAGACATTCAACATAAGTTAGAATTTTCTAATATAACACAGAAAACAGCTATGGACTTTGTAAGTTAAAAGTGTGTCACTGGTTTATAATCAGAGAAAAGGGGCAATGCATATCACATTATTTGAGCATGTTCTGGCAGTATTTACGTGCAATAAAGCAATATTATTTTGGGCATAGTATAGTAAAAAACTATTTGAATATGATCTGGTGAGATTATTTGCATGGATCATTATTTGAGTAATGTATGTCAGTATTTGAGCAGAGTATGGTGATATAGTATTGGGCAATGTATGGTGACATTATTTAAAAATGGTATGGTGACATTATTTGAGCTTAGTATTTAGGAACAATATGGTGTTTTTTTTAGTATAACAGCATTATTTTAATTGCTGTATAGATCTATTTTGGCTTATATCAGAATATTATTTGAGATATGTATGGTAATATTTGTATTTTGTATGATTATGGGTCATATTATTTGGATGCTGATTGCAAGTATGTGTGAATTATGTAGCAATATTATTAGGTATAACACTGTATGGTTGGGGTTGTTTGATTAAGTTATGGTAAGGAACCTATGATCCTTAACACCAAACTTTAGAGAAAATGTGAAAAAATTAGCATTCTTCTAAATTTGAATGTATCTGCTTGTAAAACAAATAGTAATACCACACAAAATAATTACTAGTTAACATTTCCCATGTGTCTACTTTATGTTTGCATTGTTTCTTGAATGTCCTTTTATTTTTCTAGGACGTTACAAGGCTTAGAACTTTAGCAGCAATTTCTCATATTTTAAAGAACATTTCAAAAGGCTATTTTTTCAGGGACCAGTTCAGTTCTGAAGTGGCTTTGAGGGCCTTATATATTAGAAAGTCCCCATAAATCACCCCATTTTGAAAACTGCACCCCTCAAAGAATTTGAATCAGCATTCATAAAGTGTTTTAACCATTTAGGCGTTTCACAGGAATTAAAGCAAAGTAGAGGGGAAATTTACAAATTAAGTTTTTTTTTGCCGAAATTCATTTGTAGTACTTATTTTTTTGTACCACAGAAGGTTTTACCCAAGAAACGCATCTCAATATTTATTGCCCATATTCTAAAGTTTTTATAAATATCCCACATGTGGCCCTAGTGTGCTAATGGACTGAAACACAGGCCTCAGAAGCAAAGAAGCACCTAGAGGATTTTGGGGCTTCCTTTTTTTTAGAATATATTTTAGGCACCATGTCAGGTCTGAAGAGGTCTTGTGGTGCCAAAACAGTGGAAACACACCAAGAGTTACCCCATTTTGGAAGGTTAACTCCAAACACTCCTACATACTAATGTGGAAAAAGGCATTCTATCCACTAAATTAGCTGAGAAATTATACCCATTCATCCGCACAAACCAAGTTGATATTTTGTCCCCAAGATACACAAGAATAGGGAGCGTCCCCCAGGACACCCTATAGTCGCTGGAATACAGTCAGTGACTGAACCCTTGTCCAAGTACATAGACTGGCTCCTTAGGTCTATTATGAGGGAAATTCCCTCTTACTTGAAGGATACCAATGACTTTCTTGTGGCCCTTGAGGATTTTGACTGGTGTAGGGTATATAAACTAGCTTCAATTGACGTGGAAAGTCTTTATACCCGAATTCTACATAATTTGGGTATTACAGCTGCTAGAAAACTATTAGGAAATACAGGAAAAATTGTTAAATACATTGACTTCATTTGTGACTCGTTGGAATTCATCCTAACACATAATGCGTTTAGATTTAATGGCAAGTAGTGTTCACAAACACTGGGAACCGCCATGGGGACCCCCGTAGCGTGTACATACGCAAATATCTTTCTTACATTTCTCAAAGAAACATATATCTTAAACCCGTTAGTGACCGCTAATATGCCTTTTCACGTCGGTCACTAACGGGCTTTATTCTTATGCATAAGCCTTTTTACGGCACTGCATCAGGATAAATAAAGAGAGCAGGGAGCTGTCAAATCTCTGTGCTCTCAGCTGCCAGAGGTAGCTGAGGGCTGGGGGCATCCCTGCTCGAACATGTGAGATCGATATAAGTATCTATCTCACCCGTTTAACTCTTCAGATGCGGTGCTCAATAGCTTGCACCGCATCTGAATGGTTTTGGAGAGAGGGAGGGAGCTCCCTCTCTCTCCCACCGACACCCGGCGATAAGATCGCCGAGTGTCTGTGTCTCCGATGGCAGCCGGGGGCCTAATAAAGGCCGCCAGGTCTGGCTGTAGTGAATGCTTGCTAGGTCATGCCAGAGGCATGACCTAGCAGATGCCTGTCCATTTTAAACAGACAGGCAGTAATACACTGCAATACAAAAGTATTGCAGTGTATTATAATAGCGATCGGATGATCGCATATTAAAGTCCCCTAGTGGGACTAGTAAAAAATTTTAAAAAAAGTTGAATAAAGTTAATAAAAAAATTAAGTAAAAAAGTTACCGCGTATTTGGTATCGCCGCGTCCGTTTCGACCCCGACTATAAATCTATTACATTATTTAACCTGCACAGTGAACGCCGTAAAAAAATGGAATAAAAAACTATGGAAAAATTTTTGTTTTCTGTGAATCCTGCCTTAAATTTTTTTTTATAAAAAGTGATCAAAAAGTCGCATCTACTGCAAACTGGTACCAATAAAAACTACAAGTCTTCCCGCAAAAAAAGCCCTCATACAACTGCATCAGCGGAACAATAAAAAAGTTATGGCTCTTCAAATATGGAGACAGAAAAACAAATAATTTTGAAAAAAAAAGTTTTTACTGTGTAAAAGTAGTAAAACATACAAAAACTATACAAATTTGGTATAGTTGCAATCGTAACAACCTGCTGAATAAATTTATTGTGTTATTTATACCACACGGTAAACGGTATAGATTTAGAACGTGACAAAGAGTGGCAAAATTTCAGGTTTTTTTCTATTCCCCCCCAAAATAAGTTAAGAAAAGTTAATCAATAAATAATATGTACCTAAAAATGGTGCTATTAAAAAATATAACTTGTCCCGCAAAAAACAAGACCTTATACAGCTATGTCGACGCAAAAATAAAAAAAGTTATAGCTCTTGGAATGCGACGATTGAAAAACGCAAAAAATGGTTTGGTCATTAAGGTTTAAAATAGGCTGGTCATTAAGGGGTTAATGTATAAAAAAAATCTCGTTACGTGAAACTCTATTTGAGATATGTGGAAGATATTTTTATAATCTGGTCGGACACAGACACAGATTTTTCTGTGTTTGTAGACCACCTCAACTCTAATAACAGCATGAATATGAAATTCACTTCTAAAATCGATTCAAATAATCTAGAATTTCTAGACGTTCAAATATCCATTAAAGAGAACAAGCTGACTACGCTAGGTTACCGCAAACCAACAGCAACTAACTTATTATTGCATAACAACAGCTTTCACCCAAACAATACTAAAAAGGCCTTACCGTATGGACAGTTCATACGACTTAGACGTATCAATGACAACGAGCAGGCGTTTCTCCAGCAGGCGTTCAAACTCAAAGAACGCCTCCTGGAGAGAGGCTACTCAGAGGAATCATTGGATATTGCCCTGAAAAGGGCTTTTGAGAAAGATAGGTCTGAACTGCTCCACAAGCATCGTAATAGTGCCAATAGGGAAATTAATAAGAGAAAACAGAGATTTACCTTTACTTTCCAATTTAGCCCCTTGGAATCTGTCATTAGATCATCTATCTATAAAAACTGGCATATTATAGAGAGAGATCCTGATTTAAGAGACGTGGCTTTGAATAAACCACTGGTTAGTTTCAGACGCAGTAAAAATATCAAGTACTTTTTGGCAAGCAGTACACTTAAAAGTAACAACGAAAATTGGCTAGATAAATCTATCCCGGATGGGAATTACAAATGGGGCCGCTGTAATCACTGTCGCTTTCTTTTGAAATCTAGATGTTCAAAAATAGGGGGTATAACTGTCAGGGTGCGCCAATTCATTAATTACAAAAGTAAATCTGTGGCATTTTCTGCCCATGTGGTAATTTTTATATTGGCAGGACAATACGTTGCCTACATGTGAGGTTCCGGGAGCACTGCAATTCTATTGCGACGGGTGTGGGAGCCCCAAGATTGATAGAACATGTTAGGAACACTCACGCAGGCAGATCAGATGTCCTTACATTTGCAGGGATAGAAATAGTTAATCCACCACAAGCAGGAGGTGACCGCAATAGATTGTTCCTTAAGAAAGAGGCCAGATGGATTATAAAAACAAATGCACGAGGTAACCTTGGCCTCAATGACTTCAATGATTTAGGTGCGTTTTTAACTTGTGCCGTGTTTTATGTTTCCATGTTTCCATGACAACCCACGTAACTCACACATATAAGGGCGTGTAGGCATGGGCTGTCAGCAGAAGGCTTGAGAAAGCATATCTACGTGAAACAGCTGTTGCCTGTGAATCTGTGTATTACTTCTTCTCTCCCCCCACTTAATTTTGAGCTATTCAACATATGAAAATGTCAGATTGGGTGAGTGCGGCTCTATTTCTTTCTTCACAAGGAAGAGAAGAGGTTTGGATCCAGCGCTGTATGGGATGTAAAACGGAAGCAGTTTCCAAGTTTAATAGTCCTTTTAACCCCTTAAGGACGCAGCCTTGTTTTGGCCTTAAGGCTCAGAGCCCATTTTTCAAATCTGACATATTTCACTTTATGTGGTAATAACGTTGGAATGCTTAAACCTACCCAAGCGATTTTGATATTGTTTTCTCGTGACACATTGGGCTTCATGTTCGTAGTAAAATTTGGTCGATATATTCAGTGTTTATTGGTGAAAAATTGCAAAATTTAGAGAAAATTTTGAAAAAATTGCATTTTTCAGAATTTAAATGCATCTGCTTGTAAAACAGACGGTTATACCACCCAAAATAGTTACTAGTTCACATTTCCCATATGTCTACTTTAGATTGGCATCGTTTTTTGAACATTCTTTTATTTTTCTTGGACGTTACAAGGCTTAGAACATAAACAGCAATTTCTCATATTTTTAAAAAAATTTCAAAAGCCTTTTTTTTAAGGTACCTCTTCAGTTCTGAAGTGGCTTTGAGGGGCCTATGTATTAGAAACCCTGATAAAACATCGCATTTTAAAAACTAGACCCCTCAAAGTATTCAAAACAGCAGTTAGAAAGTTTTTTAACCAAAGTGGAGGTGAAATTTGCAAATTTCATTTTTCTTGCTGAATTTCAATTTTATTCATTTTTTTTTCTGTAACAAGAAGGTTTTACCAGAGAAACACTACTAAATATGTATTGTCCAGATTCTGAAGTTTTTAGAAATGTCCCACATGTGGCTCCATTGCGCTCGTGGACTAAAACACAAGCCCTAGAAGCAAAGAAGCACCTAGTGCATTCTGAGGCCTCTTTTTTATTAGAATATATTTTAGGCAGCATGCCAGGTTTGAAGAGATGTTGAGGTGTCAAAACAGTGGGAATCCCCCAATAGTGACCCCATTTTGGAAACTACACCCCTCAAGGAATTCATTTAGGGTTGTTGTTACCATTTTGACCGCACAGTTTTTTCACAGCACGTATTTGAATTGGGCTCTGAAATGAAAAAAATGTCATTTTTTCAAATAAAATGTCATTTGTGATCAAAATTTCTTATTTTCACAGGGAACAAAATACCCCATTTTGTTGCCCAATTTGTCCTTAGTGTGGCAATACCCCATTTGTGGTGATAAACTGCCGTTTGGGCCCATGGGATGGCTCAGAAGGAAAGGAGCGCTATATGTTTGTTGGAGTCCAGATTTTGTTGGATTGGTTTTCGGGTGCCATGTCGCATTTGCAGAGCCTCAGAGGTATCAAAGCAATGGAAACCCACCAAAAGTGACCCCATTTTGGAAACTACACCCCTCAAGGATTTCATTTATGGTTGTTGTTAGCATTTTGACCACACAGTTTTTTCACAGCACCTATTTCAATTGGGCTGTGACATTAAAAAAATGACATTTTTTCCAATAATATGTAATTTTTTACCAACATTTCTTATTTTCACAGGGAAGAAAATACTCAATTTTGTTGCCCAATTTCTCCTGAGTGCATCAATACCCCATTTGTGGCAATAAACTGCCGTTTGGGCCCATGGGATGGCTCAGAAGGAAAGGAGCGCTATATGTTTGTTGGAGTCCAGATTTTGTTGGATTGGTTTTCGGGTGCCATGTCGCATTTTCAGAGCCCCAGAGGTATCAAAGCAATGGAAACCCACCAGAAGTGACCCCATTTTGGAAACTACACCCCTCAAGGAATTCATTTATGGGTAATGTGACCATTTAGACTCCATAGTTTCTTCACAGAACTTATTTGAATTGGGCTGGGAATTAAAAAAATATATATTTTTTCCAATAATATGTCATTTTAGCTCAAAAATTCTTATTTGCACAAGAAATAAAATACTCCATTTTGTTGCACAATTTGTCCTGAGTGCGGCAATACCCCATTTGTGGTGATAAACTGCCGTTTGGGCCCATGGGAGGGCTCAGAAGGAAAGGAGCGCTATATGTTTGTTGGAGTCCAGATTTTGTTGGATTGGTTTTCGGGTGCCATGTCGCATTTGCAGAGCCCCAGAGGTATCAAAGCAATAGAAACCCACCACAAATGACCCCATTTTGGAAACTACACCCCTCAAGGAATTCATTTCTGGGTGTTGTGACCATTTTGACCCCATAGTTTTTTCACAGAACTTATTTGAATTGGGCTGGGAATGAAAACAAAATTATTTTTTTCAAATAATATGTAGTTTTGGCTGAAAATTTCTTATTTTCACAAGAAACAAAATACCCCATTCTGTTGCGCAATTTGTTCTGAGTGCCGCAATCCCCCATTTGTTGTGATAAACTGCCGTTTGGGCCCATGGGAGGGCTCAGAAGGAAAGGACCACCATTTGGCCTACTGGGGATTTTCTAGTGCGAAGTCATGTATGCAGAAGCCCCTGAGGTACCAGTACAGTTGAAACCCGCAAGAAGTGACCCCGTTTTAAAAACTACACCCTTAAGGCATTCATCTAGAGGTGTAGTGAGCATTTTGACCGGAGACCTACACCCCATAAACTGTAATGTGCGTTCTCCCGGGTATGGCAATACCCTACATGTGGCTGTTATCAGCTGCCTGGACACACAACAGGGCCCAGAGGGGAAAGACGAGGGGGGATAAGCTGTGCGGAGTGCATCAGGGTAAGTAAAATTGGGGTAAATTATAAACCAAGGGATGTATGATAAATTTTAAAACACTTTCATACAGAGCTCTGGTTATTCGGGACACGTGTCACATTGATATATTGTGTCATCCATTATCGCCCTCTTATAGCAGACTTTGCACCTCTTTTGACTTTTTCCCTTCTTGCCAGTTTGGGGAACTTCTCCTGGAAAGTGTTGCCGCCTTGGTACGATGCGTGTGGCCCCGCTTCCAGAAGTACTGGGTGCCCCCCCTTCTTGGTCCCTAAAGATTAGGTTCTTGATAATCACCTCTTGAAATTCCAGGAAAGTTCCCGTCTGGCCTGCACATCGACGTAGCATGTACGCATTGTACAATGCCATCTGTATGATGTGCACGGCCAGCTTCTTATACCACACCGCATGGCGCTGTAGGGCTTCAGGGCTTGATATTACAAGTCCATCCCTCCCATGTACCTATTGTAGTCCAGGATGCAGTCTGGTTTGGGGGTGGCCTTTCCTTCATATATCCTAAACCTGTAGGTATACCCTGATGCACTCTCGCAGCTTATACATCTTCACGCCATACCTTGCCCTCTTACCCGGCAGGTACTCGCGAAATTGAACCCTCCCTTTAAAATGTACCAGGGACTCATCAATAGAAATACACTTCTCGGGGGTGAATGCTTGGGAAAACCGGGCACTGAAACGGTCTAATAGGGGTCTCCGTTTATACAAACGGTCAAAACTGGGGTCATCTCGGGGTGGGCACGGCTCATTATCAGTATAATGTAAGAAGCGAAGTATTGCCTCATTTATTTATTTTTTTAGGTTCCAGTTCAGTTCTGAAGTTGCTTTGAGGGGCCCATATATTAGAAACCCCTATCAAATACCCCATTTTAGAAACTAGACCCCTCAAAGTATTCACAACAGCATTTAGAAAGTTTATGAACCCTTTAGGTGTTTCACAAAAATTTAGAGCAAAGTAGAGGTGAAATTTACATTTTTTTTTTTACTGAAAATCCTCTTTATACCATTTTTTTAATAACACAAAAGGATTTATCAGTGAAACGCAACTTAATATGTATTGCCCAGATTCTGTAGTTTTGAGAAATATCCCCCATGTGGCTCTTGGGCGGTAATGGACTGAAGCACCGGCCTCCGAAGCAAAGGAGCACCTAGTGGATTTTGAAGCCTCTTTTTTATTAGGCACCATGTCCGGTTTGAAGAGGTCTTGTGGTGCCAAAACATTGGGAACCCCCCAAAAGTGACCCCAATTTGTAAACTACACCCCTTGAGGAATCCATTGTAGTTTTCTTGGGGTGCATGCGGCTTTTTGATCAGTTTTTATTCTATTTTTAGGTGGCGTGGTGACTAAAAAAACGCAATTGTGCTATTGTTTTTTTTTTCGTTTTTTTTTACAGCGTTCACCGTGCGCCATAAATGACATATTCACTTTATTCTGCGGGGCGATACGATTACGGCGATACCAGATGTTTATAGTTTTTTTTTATGTCTTATGGCGTTTGCACAATAAAATACGTTTTGTAAACAATCATTTACTTTTTGTGTTACCTTATTCTAAGAGCCATAACGTTTTTATTTTTCAATCAATAAAGCCGTGCGAGGACTTATTTTTTGCGTAACGAACTGTAGTTTCGATCAGGACCATTTTTCGGTACATGCGACTTTTTGATCTCTTTTTATTCCATTTTTTGGGAGGTGAAGTGACCAAAGAATTGTGATTGTGGTTCGGTTTATTATTATTTTATTTTACGGCGTTCACCGTGCGGGATAAATAATGAAATAGTTTTGTAGTTCAGGCCGTTACGGACGCGGCAATACCAATTATGTATAGTTTATTTGTTTGTTTATATATTTTTATTAATAATAAAGGACTGATAAGGGAAAAGGGGGGATTTTTACTTTTATTACTTTTAAATCTTTTATTTTCTTATTTTTACACAACTTTTTTTAACTTTTTTTTTACTTTATTACTTTGTCCCATTAGGGGACATGAGGGCAGGAGGCCCTGATCGCTATTCTAATACACTGCACTACATGCGTAGTGCAGTGTATTAGAACTGTCAGCTACTCACTGACAGCAAGCATAGTGGGTCCTGACGTTGTCAGGACCCACTAGGCTTCCGTCTATGGCATAGCCGGACGCCATTGTTTGGTGTCCGGTTGCCATAGTCACCATCGCCGGCCGCTATCGCGTAACAGGCCGGCAATGGCAGCTTAACCCCTAAAAAGCCGCGATCTCTATAGAACGCGGCTTTTAAGGGGTTAATCAGCGGGGACACAGCGATCGGTCCCCGCTGTAGGAGCTGTGACAGCTGCTGAACAAGACAGCAGCGTCACAGCTTCTGTATGTGTCGGGAGGACGGCCGAAACGGCCGTTACTCCCGAGACGTACTATTACGGCATGGAGCGCGAACGATACAGCTGCCATGACGTAATAGTACGTCAAGGAGCGGGAAGGGGTTAAAAGAAATCCAGTAATGTGGAGTCCTGGTGTGAAGAAAGCGGGGAGTGGTATCCTCAGAGCCTACGCGTTTCGGACGGCTTCT
The DNA here is from genome assembly GCF_050947455.1 of Rhinoderma darwinii. Lineage (NCBI taxonomy): Eukaryota > Metazoa > Chordata > Amphibia > Anura > Rhinodermatidae > Rhinoderma > Rhinoderma darwinii. The sequence continues at coordinate 222,263,297 of NC_134690.1, read as the reverse complement.
GCGACATATCACAGCCAAGTCTAAGGACGCAGAAGCCATCCGAAACGCGTAGGCTCGGAGGATACCACTCCCCGCTTTCTTCACACCAGGACTCCACATTACTGGATTTCTTTTAAAAGGACTATTAAACTTGGAAACTGCTTCCGTTTTACATCCCATACAGCGCAGGATCCAAACCTCTTCTCTTCCTTGTCTCCTACCGTGTGCCGACACGAGGATCCGGGCACTATTAGCGACACATTCCATCGTGTCAGGTGAGCTGGAGGATTCCTCCCCCCCTTCCTATCTTTCTTCACACATTGTGTTACCCCATTTTAACATTTGTAAATCAATGTCTCCCAATTACGGAAATAGCCCGTAAAGTTAGCATTTTGACACCACAGGTTTTTAGCAGAATTTAATGGAATTAGGCCGAGAAAATGAAAATCTACTTTTTTTCTGAAAAAACTTAGGAATAAAGGAAAAAAGAACCACAACACTTGTAAAGTAATTTCTCCTGATTATGGCAATACCCCATATATGGTAATAAACTGCTGATTGGACCCATGGCAGCGCTCAGAAGGGAAAGAGTACCATTTGGATTTTGGAGCATGGATTTTGCTGGAATGGTTTTCAATGCCATGTCGCGTTTGCAACGCCCTGGAGGGACCAAAACAGTGGAAACCCCCCAAAAGCGATCCCATTTTGGAAACAACACCCATAAAGGAATTTTTCTAGGGGTATAGTAAGCATTTAGACCCCACATGTCTTTTGCAGAATTTATTAGAATTAGGCTGCGAGAATGAATATCAAACTTTTTTCCCACTAAAATGTTGAATTTCTCATTTTGAAAAGTGAAAAGGAGAAAAAGCACCTCAACATTTGTAAAGCAATTTCTCCAAAGTATAGAAATACCCCACATGTGGTCATATATTTTTTTCATTAGAAATTAATTAACGCTTTCAGGACGGATCCATTTTTTTGCGTTCTTATTTTAGTTTTTCACTCCCTGCATTCCAAGAGCCTAACTTTTTTCTTTTTCCGTCAATAGAGTGTTGTGAGGGCTTATTTCTTCCGGGAGGAATTGTAGTGTCTATTGACACCATTTAAAGTACCATACAATGTACTGGGAATTGGGGTTGTTGTATTAAGTTAAGGTAAGGGACCTATGATCCTTATTACAAAGGGGCCCAAACCACTCTCAGCCCACCCCTGTATCAGATTATGTAAGTTCATGACACATCTTTTTGTTAAATGAAAATAGTTTGATAACATAAATCCTTTATCATAGCGTTAATTCAAATACATTGGAAGCAAGCATTATAGGTCTCTTCTTCTAACGAAACATAAAACATTGTGTTCCTTATATGGAGACATAGGTTACAGTTACTCATGAAATAAAATTCATCTGTTCTATAACCTATCCATGGTGTCCCTTATTTAATATTTATCCAATGGGAAGATAATAATCAATATGATATTGTCATTTAAAAAATGGCTAAAACTAATCATACTTTATATCCATAGCAAATAAAACCGGGTATAACATTCATCCTCGTCTATTTTTTATATGCTTAGGAATTTCATGATAGATAAAGACTTAAAAATGTTCCTATTCTTGGCATGGTATGAAACTAGAGGAGACAATTATTTTGCTTTTTGTAGTATAAAGCCAAGATGAAAAACAGATAGGTCATGGGTACAATATCTCTTGCACACATTGTTAGAGTCCTAATTTGGCAGATCTTTCAAAAGGCTGAATTTCAGCATCAAACTATAGTATTATGATAGAGTGCTGTTTGAAAAATCCATCACAGACCAAGTCAAGGTGAAACACAATACTGAAATAAAATCCTATTCCCCATTCTTTTTCACTGAAATTGGCACCCTGTTAAGCCCAGTCAATGTAAGAAAACAGTAGAAACATTGTTTGAAACTCAAAACAAGATAGCAATTTTGTTTGTTTCTGAAACGACTGTGAGGACTTAATATTGCAAGTGGTTGACAGTTGTTTTCTAACCTGCAAATCATTTGGTAAACTTTATTTTCAGTTGACTTTTGAAATTATTAAAATAAAAGTCATATACTAACTGTATGAGTAAAAGGGGCATATATTGAAATATACATATTTAATATCAATAGTTATTTATGTTTTTTTTACTTTATTATGGTTTATAAGTACACTGTGTGGACAAAGTATTGGGACACACCTCTTAATCATTGAATTTAGATGTTTAATTTCAATTGCCACAGGTGTATAAAATCCAGCACCTAGCCATGCAGTCTCCTTTTACAAACACTTGTAAAAGAATGGATTGTTGTAAAGAGCTCACTGAATTAGAGTGTGGTATGGTAATAAGATTCCACCGTTGTAACTATTCAGCGTCACAATCTGTGGGTATGTGGATCCACTGAGACATACCGGCATAACGGGATAGCAGCTGGCCAAACAGTGTACCAAGTTAATGTGCATATATAGTCCAAGCACAAGGGTACCTGTAATCGTTCAGACAATAGCAATGGCTAGGCTCAGATTGAACCTTGGAAGCAGACACCAGGCGAGGTGAGTCACAGCAGGCGTGACCGGTCGCACAACATGACTCCAACTTTCTAAGGCACAGGTACAACGGTAGCACAGGATACAAGATACAGGTAGCAGGTACGGGAACACTGGGAACAAGATAACACTAAGGGACCATTTGCAATACTAACACCGGTAAACACCACATCGCTCAGGCAAGAAGTAAAGGGGTAGTTCCCTTCTTATATTCCAGGGTGATCATGGGTGAATAGATGATTATTTTCATGCGCTGGCCCTTTAAGGCCAGGCATGCGGGTGCGCGCGCGCACCCTACGGGACACAGCAGAGCGAAGCAGAAGTGAGCGCTGGCGTCTCCTAGGGAGGAAATGCTGGCCAGTGCTCACAGATCCATGGCTGTGGCCGTCGAGGGGTGAGTAATCCCAACGGTGGACGCTACATTCAGTCCTGAAATGTCTTCCCTCCTATTATTCCACTGTGAATGGTATTATTGCAAAGTGGAAGCATTTAGGAACCACAGAAAATCAGCCATGAAGGTGCAGCCCATGTAAAGTTACAGAGCTGGGTCACCGAGTGCTGAGTGCATGAGTGACCAAATATATGCTGACTTAAATAACTGCAGAGTTCCTAACCTCCACTTGCATTAACATCTACACAAAAATGTGCGCCGGGTGCTTCATGGCATGGGTTTTCATGGCGGAGCACCTACATGCAAGTCTTATATCACAAAGCACAATGCCAATTGTCGCATGGAGTGATGTAAAGCACGCCGCCACTGGACTCTGGAGCAGTGGAAAAGTGTTATGTGGAGTGACGAATAACGCTTCTCTATCTGGCAGTCTAATGGATGAGTTTGGGTTTGGCAAATACCAGGAGAACGTTACCTGCCTGACTGCATTGGACTAAGTCCCTTTGTTCCAGTTAAGGGAAATCTTAATGCTTCAGCTACCAAGACATTTTGTACAATTGTATGTTTCCAACTTCGTAGGAACAGTTTTGAGAAGGCACTTTTCTGTTCCAGCATGACTGTGCCCCAGTGCACAAAGCAAGGTCTATAAAGACATGGTTGGGTGTGTTTGGTGTGGAAGAGCTTGATTGGCCCTCACAGAGCCCTGAACTTAACCCCCTCGGACACCTTTGGGTTGAACTAGAACAGAGATTGCTAACCAGACCCCCTCATTCAACATCAGTGTCTGACCTCTGAAACGCTGTTCTGAATGAATGAGCAAAAATTCCTACAGACAAAATCTTGTAGAAAGCCTTCCCAGAAGAGTGGAAGCTGTTTTAGCAGCAAAGTGGGACCAACTCAATATTAACGTGTATGGATTTAGAAGGGGGATGACATGAAAGCTCCAGTAGGTGTAATGTGTAAGTGTTCCAATATTTTTTGTCCATATTGTAATTACTAATTTATAAAAACAATTACAAAGGATAAACAGCAAATAACAGATCTTTATAAGAAAAATGTTCTTGAAAAGTCAACTTTGATGCTATGGTTGCAGTAGAGCAATTACTTTTACATTTAATTACCAAATGCTAAAACATTTTTGATCTTCTCTCTTCTCTAATTGTGGTAACTATAGACAAAGACAAGCACTGCTCTAACTAAATAGATATCAATGTGCATAAAGGGGGCAAAAGGGTAAAGAAAATACCAAATAATAGAAAAAACATTACCATACAGATTATGAATAAATATTATTACTTTGTAATTTAATATACTGTATATAATGAATATAATTTTTTTATGTAATGAGTTTCTCCATCGAAATTTATTTTTAGAAGAATTGGAATAAGAATACAGCCTGAGAACGAGCTGACTTGATTGTTGCCAAGCGGCTTTCCTTTTCTATTCTGTTAGCACAGTGCCAGTCCTGCGTTGAGCTTAACAGTCAAGTCATGTGTAACAATCTGGTTGCTAAGAACAGACTGCTTAACAACCACAGTTCTTTAAATTTACTGACAGTCTATAAAAATATGGGTCTTTTGGACAGTGTCCATAAGAAAGAAAAGATCTGCGTTTTTATGGAAGCTGGGGTGCTTTTGCAGGTTATGGGGATTGTAATTATTGTAGATTTACACTTCACATGAAATGCTGTTAATGTATTCATATTTGTATGACCAGTGGTATTGCTAGGTCCGGGCCGGGTCCTTTGACCAATTCCTTATCTGTCCTTGGCAGCTATCACCACGTTAAATTATCTCTGCTTCCAAAAGTGACAGATACAATTGAATTCTAGCAATACTATTTGATTGTAGAAACCATTTAATTGTGCTGCTTTCTTATTTCTAAGTTTCTCTATCTAATGTGCGGGAATGAGCGCCATACATCAGACATAGAGAGCAGTTCACACACAGGAGGTGGACTTATGGAAGAGGGGAGTACTTTTACTGGTATGGGGCATTGTGGCAGGCAAGGCAGTTATTGTGGCCAGTATTAAGGGTGTAGTGGCTGCCATGGGGCATTGTGGATGGCATAATGCGTGTTGAAAGTTATGGTGGCTGATATAGGAGACATTGTGGCTAGCATGGAGGATATTATGACAGGCATGGGAGATTTATAGCTGGCAAAGGGGCATTGTAGCTGTCATAGAGGTATTATGACTGGCATGGGGGGTTTTGTTTCTGGATTAGAGGGCATTGGGGGTATTGTGGCTGGGATTGGGGCATTGTGTGTGGCATGGAGGTAATTGTGACTGCCATGGAATAATTGTGGCAGCCTTAAGAGGTATTAAGGGTAGTGGCAAAGGTGGCATGGAGTCACTGTGGTTATCAGTGGTCATAGTGACTGGCATAGTAGAATTTGAAGATCTTGTAGCTATCATGGGGGCATTGTGGCTGTCATGGAATATTCTGACTACCCTGTTAGCATGATTACTGGCATAAGTTGCACTGTAGCTGCGCATTATAACTATAAGATACCTTCAAGGTAGAAGGTAGTCTGGGCCAGATGAAAAAGATGAGGAAAGTGAACGACTAATAATGGTTCATGCTATTTCTATTTTTTTTTCTTGAGCTATAGACATACATTATTTATAATATTTAGCATTTCATTTTGTTTTTCCAGTTTGTTTGTAAAGATGTTGTTTGTCTGTGATTTTTGGACAAAAAAAAAATGCAGGTTGGGAACACTGTTACTCAGGTGTTCAGATCAAGAAAGGATTAGAAGAAAAAAAAAAAAAAGGGTCATGGAGTTTTGACATAAACAAAGTCTTTCAATGTCTCTTTCTGCAGCATAAAAGTGTTTTTTATATAAATAAATTTTATCTTTTAAATTACACATTTGATTTTATTGTCTTCTTTATAATTCGGAGATTGTAACATTGAAAGATTGTCATTGACAAACCTAATTGGGGAATTGAAAAATGTGCATTTTGAGAGAGAGAGAACTGAGATATTACTGGATTGGCATATGATACCTAAATATAAGGGTAAATATTTATATTCTCATATCTAAAATATTGCTACATACAGGGGCATAACTAGGAAAGACTGGGCCCCATAGCAAACTCTTGACTAGGCCTCCCCAGGTGCCACACGCAGCCCCCCTTATCAATAGTGCCCCCTGTAGATTGTGCCATACAGCCCCCCTGTAGACAGTGGTATACAGCCCCGCCTGTAGACAGAGTCACACCCCACTTGTAGATAGCGCCCCCACCTTTCCCTTGTAGATAGTGCCATACAGCCCCCTGTGGATAACACCATAAAGCCCACTGTATATAGTGCAGTACAGCTCCCACTGTATATAGTGCCACACAGCTCCCTCCTTTGTATATAGTGCCACACAGCCCCCTCTTAGTAGATAGTGCCACACTGCCCCCCTTAGTATATAGTGCCACAGACCCCTGTAGATTGCGCCACACACAGCCACCTGTAGATAGAGCCACAGCCCGGCCCCTTGTAAATAGTGCCATACAGCCCCCTTAGTAGATCGTGCCACACAGCCCGCCCCCTTAGTAGTGCCACACAGCCCCTTGTATATAGTGCCACACATCTCCCCCTTGTGAATAGTGCCACACAGCTCCCCCTTGCGTAAAGTGGCACACAGTCCCACCCCCATTGTGTAATCGTTGCAGTATCTGCCATTGCTCTTCAGTATAGTATAGTGCCACACAGCTCCCCCTTGCGTATAGTGCCACACAGTCCCCCCCCCCTTGTGTAAACGTCGCATTTGTGGGTAAATAAAATTCCTATTTCTGAATGTGCTGTCTTGTTCCTTTAAAATTGTTGCTTCCATTTTTGGAACCTTGGATCAGGTTCCTGTAAAGGCTTGCACCCATCATATTACATCAAATATTCTCTCTGGTGCTGTGATCATCTTCCTTTCTCCAACCATGGTCATGTGACCGTCAGGTCTCTAAACAGTAGTAAGAACTTCAGAGTTGAGGTCATGTGACCTTCTGTCTAAAAGTCCTTTTGCAGGACATATGCAATGCCGTTTTGTCATGTTTTTTCTGCGATTCGTGGCAAAATCACTGCAAAAACGCGACAAAACTACATTGTACTTTGGGCGGCCATGGGCCCCAGGCAGCAGCCCAAAACGCCCTATCATGATCTGCCATTGATCTTTAGGATAGTGGCACCGACCCATGACCCTTCAATGAGTAATTAGCATATAGTGTGCGCCGTTTTTAAAGTTGATTTTAAAGATTTGCTTCATCTGAAAAAAAACATAAATTTGGAAATATTTTCAGCTCATATATTACCGCATGGTTGCGGTTCAAGGGGTTAAAATACCAGACAGGTTCACCTTAAATATACAATGAATTGAGAATAATTCTATCTGCCCTGCAATTTTATTATTACAAATATATCCTATATACAGTGAAGGAAATAAGTATTTGATCCCTTGCTGATTTTGTAAGTTTGCCCACTGTCAAAGACATGAACAGTCTAGAATTTTTAGGATAGGTTAATTTTACCAGTGAGAGATGGATTATATAAAAAAAAAAGAAAAAGAAAATCACATTGTCAAAATTATATATATTTATTTGCATTGTGCACAGAGAAATAAGTATTTGATCCCTTTGGAAAACAAGACTTAATACTTGGTAGCAAAACCATTGTTGGCAAGCACAGCAGTCAGACGTTTTTTGTAGTTGATGATGAGGTTTGCACACATGTTAGATGGAATTTTGGCCCACTCCTCTTTGCAGATCATCTGTAAATCATTAAGATTTCGAGGCTGTCGCTTGGCAACTCGGATCTTCAGCTCCCTCCATAATTTTTCGATGGGATTAAGGTCTGGAGACTGGCTGGGCCACTCCATGACCTTAATGTGCTTCTTTTTGAGCCACTCCTTTGTTGCCTTGGCTGTATGTTTCGGGTCATTGTCGTGCTGGAAGACCCAGCCACAAGCCATTTTTAATGTCCTGGTGTAGGGAAGGAGGTTGTCACTCAGGATGTGACGGTACATGGCTCCATCCATTCTCCCATTGATGCGGTGAAGTAGTCCTGTGCCCTTAGCAGAGAAACACCCCCAAAACATAATGTTTCCACCTCCATGCTTGACAGTGGGGACGGTGTTCTTTGGGTCATAGGCAGCATTTCTCTTCCTCCAAACACGGCGAGTTGAGTTAATGCCAAAGAGCTCAATTTTAGTCTCATCTGATCACAGTACCTTCTCCCAATCACTCTCAGAATCATCCAGATGTTCATTTGCAAACTTTAGACGGGCCTGTACATGTGCCTTCTTGAGCAGGAGGACCTTGCGGGCACTGCAGGATTTTAATCCATTACGGCTTAATGTGTTACCAATGGTTTTCTTGGTGACTGTGGTCCCAGCTGCCTTGAGATCATTAACAAGTTCCCCCTGTGTAGTTTTCGGCTGAGCTCTCACCTTCCTCAGGATCAAGGATACCCCACGAGGTGAGATTTTGCATGGAGCCCCAGATCGATGTCGATTGACAGTCATTTTGTATGTCTTCCATTTTCTTACTATTGCACCAACAGTTGTCTCCTTCTCACCCAGCGTCTTACTTATGGTTTTGTAGCCCATTCCAGTCTTGTGCAGGTCTATGATCTTGTCTCTGACATTCTTAGAAAACTCTTTAGTCTTGCCCAGGTTGTAGAGGTTAGAGTCAGACTGATTAATTGAGTCTGTGGACAGGAGTCTTTTATAAAGGTGACCATTTAAGACAGCTGTCTTTAATGCAGGCACCAAGTTGATTTGGAGCATGTAACTTTTCTGGAGGAGGCTGAACTCTTAACCCCTATCCGCACCAGGACGCAACTGTCCGTCCTCGGGGGAGGTTACTTCCCGCATGAAGACGTACAGTTACTGAGTTTTTCCCGGTGCACACTGTCGGCGACAGTGTGCACCGGGAACCGGGAGGTCAGCTGTCGCCGACAGCTGACACTCCCCTCTTGCCGGCCAGCGGTCCTTTGCCGCTGATTTCGGCGAATTAACCCCTAACATTCGGCGATCGGGTGCAATCGCTGAATTTTAGGGGTTTCTAGCATATCGGCAGACCCCCGTCCGAAATCGCGGGGTCTGCCGATAGTTACTATGGCAAATGGAAGCCAAACAATGGCTTCCGGGTCTGCCATGGACGGAAGCCCATCAGGACCAACCTTCAGCTGGTCCTGATAGGCTTCCTGTCAGAGTGACAGGAAGTCACTGTGTCGTTCCCGATGCACACTGTCGGCGACAGTGTGCATCGGGAACTTGGAGATCAGCTCTCCCCGACAGCTGACACTCTCCAGTGTTGCCGATCAGCGGCTCATCGCCGCTGATTTTGGCAATTAACCCGTTACATGTGGGGCTCGATTACGATCTCCGCATGTAGCGGGTTTGTAGCGCATCAGCAGACCCCATGCAATCGTGGGGGCTTCTGATGCTTGTGATGGCACCCGGGGGCCAGACAACGGCCCCCAAGTCTGCCATGTATGTCAGCCTATGAGGATTAGCCTCTGCTGATCCTCGTAGACCAACTGTCAGAGTGACTGTGACGTCACACTGACAGTTGGAATACATTAGACTACCTAGGTAGTGTAATGTATTCTAGCAGCGATCAGAGCTGCAGGTCAAAAAAAGAAAGTGTAAAAAGTAAAAAAAAAGTTAATAAACAAAAATATAAAGTGTAAAAAGTAAAAAGAAGTTAATAAAAATATTTTATAAAAGTGTAAAAATAAAAGGTTTTGTTTTCCGATAATAAGTCATTTATTATAGGGAAAAAATAAAAAGGTTAAAAAAAAGTACACATATTTGGTATCGCCGCGTTCGGAGTAGCCCAAACTATGAAACTATAATGTTAATTTTTCCGCACGGTGAACGCCGCAAACACAATAAACGGAAAACTGTCAGCATCGCTATTTTTTGGTCACCACCCATCCCAAGATATAGAATAAAAAGTGATCAAAAAGTCGCATTTACCCCAAAATGGTACCAATAAAAACTACAACCCGTCCCGCAAAAAAATAGACCTCCCACAGCTTTTTTGACGAAAAAATAAAAAAGTTACAGCTCAGAATAGCGTGACTCAGAAAATAAATAATTTTATAGAAACTTAATTATATTGTGCAAACGCTGCAAAACTTTAAAAAAAACTATACACATATGGTATCGGCGTAATCATACCGACCGGCAGAATAAATTAAAACGTAATTTATTGCGCACGGTGAACGCTGTAATAAATAAAGAATTTTAAGCGCCAAAATTGCTGTTTTTTGGTCACCTTAGCTCTAAAAAAGATCCTGAGGGGCGAAAATGCTCACTATACCCCTAGAAAAATTCCATGAGGGGTATAGATTCCAAAATGGGGTCACTTTTGGGGGGTTTCCACTGTTTTGGTCCCTCCGGGGCGTTGCAAACCCGACATGGCACTGAAAACCAATCCAGCAAAATCCATGCTCCAAAATCCAAAAGGCGCTCCTTCCCTCCTGAGCCTTGCTGTGGGTCCAAACATCAGTTTACGACCACATATGGGGTATTGCCGAAATCGGGAGAAATTGCTTTACAAATGTTGCATGGCTTTTTCTCCTTTATTCCTTGTAAAAATGAAAAAATTCTATGTTTCCACAGAAAAATAGGTGATTTTCATCTTCACAGACTAATTCCACTAAATTCTGCAAAAAAACTGTGGGGTCAATATGCTAACTATACCCCTAGAAAAATGCCTTGAGGGGTGTAGTTTCCAAAATGGGGTCACTTTGTGGGGTTTCGACTGTTTAGGAACCACAAGACCTCCTCAAACCTGATATGGTGCCTAAAATATATTCCTAAAAAAAGGAGGCCCCAAAATCCACTAGGTGCTCCTTTGCTTCTGAGGCCTGTGTTTCAGTCCATTAGGACACTAGGGCCACATATTGGATATTTCAAAAATCTGCAGAATCTGGGCAATAAATATTGAGTTGCGTTTCCCTGGTAAAACCTTCTGTGTTACAGATTTTTTTTTATTACAAATGAATTTCGGCAAAAAAAATGAAATTTGTAAATTTCACCTCTACTTTGCCTTAATTCCTGTGAAGCGCCTAAAGGGTTAAAATACTTTCTGAATGTGGTTTTGAATACATTGAGGGGTGCAGTTTTCAAAATGGGGTGATTTATGGGGACTTTCTAATATATAAGGCCCTCAAAGCCACTTCAGAACTGAACTGGTCCCTGAAAAAATAGCCTTTTGAAATTTTATTGAAAATATGAGAAATTGCTGCTAAAGTTCTAAGCCTCGTAACGTCCTAGAAAAATAAAAGTACGTGAAAAAAAATGATGAAAACAAAAAGTAGACATATGGGGGATGTTAACTAGTAACTATTTTGTGTGGTATTACTATCTGTTTCACAAGCAAATAGATTTAAATGTAGAAAAATGCAAATTTTTGCAAATTTTTGCTACATTTTGACGTTTTTCACAAATAAATATTGAATTTATCGACCACATTTTTTCACTAACATAAAGTACAATATGTCACGAGAAAACATTCTCAGAATCGCTTGGATAGGTAAAAGCATTCCGGAGTTATTACCACATAAAGTGACACATGTCAGATTTGAAAAAAATCATCTGTGTCCACAAGGCCAAAACAGGCTGTGTCCTAAAGGGGTTAATGGTTGGTAGGGGATCAAATACTTATTTCTCTGTGCCCAATGCAAATAAATATATATATAATTTTGACTATGTGATTTTCTTCTTTTTTTTTTTATATAATCCATCTCTCACTGGTAAAATTAACCTAGCCTAAAAATTCTAGACTGTTCATGACTTTGACAGTGGGCAAATTTACAAAATCAGCAAGGGATCAAATACTTATTTCCTTCACTGTAATTACAGCTCCAGAACCAAGCTCATACATATATACAACACCAGAACCAAGCTCAGTACATATATGCAGCCCCTGAACCAAGCTCATTACATAAATACAGTACCAGAACAAAGCTCATACATATATAAGCATGAGAGCCAATCTCAGTACTTAAATATAGCACCAGAACAAAGCTCAGTACATATATATAACACCAGAACAAAGCTCAGTACATATATACGGCACGAGAGCCAAGTTTAATACAGATATACAGCACCAGAACCAACCTCAGTAAATAAATATAGCACTAGAACCATGCTCAGTACGTATATACAGTACCACAACCAAGCTCAGTACATAAATACAGTACCACAACCAAGATCAGTACAAATATACAGTACCACAACCAAGCTCAGTACATAAATACAGCACTAGAAACAAGCTCATACATATATACGGCACGAGAGACAAGCTTAAAGAGGCTCTGTCACCAGATTTTGCAACCCCTATCTGCTATTGCAGCAGATAGGCGCTGCAATGTAGATTACAGTAACGTTTTTATTTTAAAAAAACGAGCATTTTTGGCCAAGTTATGACCATTTTTGTAGTTATGCAAATGAGGCTTGCAAAAGTCCAAGTGGGTGTGTTTAAAAGTACAAGTCCAAGTGGGTGTGTATTAGGTGCGTACATCGGGGCGTTTTTAATACTTTTACTAGCTGGGCGCTCTGATGAGAAGTAACATCCTCTTCTCTTCAGAACGCCCAGCTTGTGACAGTGCAGATCTGTGACGTCACTCACAGGTCCTGCATCGTGACGGCCACATCGGCACCAGAGGCTACAGCTGATTCTGCAGCAGCATCAGCGTTTGCAGGTAAGTCGATCTTACCTGCAAACGCTGATGCTGCTGCAGAATCAACTGTAGCCTCTGCTGCCGATGTGGCCGTCACGATGAAGGACCTGTGAGTGACGTCACAGATCTGCACTGTCACAAGCTGTGCGTTCTGAAGAGAAGAGGATGTTACTTCTCTTCACAGCGCCCAGCTAGTAAAAGTATTAAAAACGCCCCGATGTACGCACACAATACACGCCCACTTGGACTTGTACTTTTAAACACACCCACTTGGACTTTTGCAAGCCTCATTTGCATAATTACAAAAATGGTCATAACTTGGCCAAAAATGCTCGTTTTTTAAAAATAAAAACGTTACTGTAATCTACATTGCAGCGCCTATCTGCTGCAATAGCAGATAGGGGTTGCAAAATCTGGTGACAGAGCCTCTTTAATACATATATACAGCACCAGAACAAACCTCAGTACATAAATACAGCACTAGAACCAAGCTCAGTACGTAAATACAGTACCACAACCAAGCGCAGTACATAAATACAGTACCACAACCAAGATCAGTACATATATACAGTACCACAACCAAGATCAGTACATAAATACAGCACTTGAACCAAGCTCATACATACATACAGCATGAGAGCCAAGCTCAATACATATATATAGCACCAGAACCAACATCAGTACATAAATACAGCACTAGAACAAAGCTCTGACATATATACAGCACCAGAATTAACCTCAGTACATAAATACAGCACTAGAACCAAGCTCAGTACATACTAGTCCTTCTCAATGAATTACAATATCATCAAAAAGTTAATTTATTTCAGAAATTCAATTAAAATAATGAATATTCATGTATTATATAGATTCAATACACACAGAGTGATCTATTTCCAGCATTTTTTTTTTTATGTTTATGATTATGGCTAACCGTTAATGAAAACCGAAAATGTAGTGTCTCAGAAAATTAGAATATTATATATGCCCAATTTCAAAAACTTTTTTTAATACCAAAATGTTGGCCTACTGAAAAGTATGTACAGTATATGCACTCAATACTTGGTCGGGGCTCCTTTTGCATGAATTACTGCATCAATGCGGCGTGCCATAGAGGCGATTAGCCTGTGGAACTTCTGAGGTGTTATGGAAGCCCAGGTTGCTTTGATAGCAGCCTTCAGCTCGTCTGCATTGTTGGGTCTGATTTCTCTCACCTTCCTCTTGACAATACCCCATAGATTCTCTATGGGGTTTAGGTCAGGCGAGTTTGCTGGCCAATCAAGCACAGTGATACTGTGGTTATTAAACCAGGTATTGGTACTTTTGGCAGTGTGAGCAGGTGCCGAGTCCTGCTGGAAAATGAAATCAGCATCTCCATAAAGCTTGTCAGTGGAGGGAAGCATGAAGTGCTTGGAAATTTCCTGGTAGACGGCTGCGTTGACTCTGGACTTGATAAAACACAGTGGACCAACACCAGCAGATGGCATGGCTCCCCAAATCATCACTGACTGTGGAAACTTCACGCTGGACCGCAAGCAAATTGGATTGAGTGCCTCTCCACTCTTCCTCCAGACTCTGGGACCGAGATTTCCCATTGAAATGCAAACTTTACTTTCATCTGAAAACAGGACTTAGGAACACTGAGAAACAGTATTTGTCCACTGTGTTATATCAAGTCCAGAGCCAATGCAGCCATCTACCAGGAAATTTTAGAGCACTTCATGCTTTCCCCTGCTGACAAGCTTTATATTTCATATTCCAGCAGGACTTGGCACCTGCCCACACTGCCAAAAGTACGAATACCTGGCTTAATAACCACAGTATCACTGTGCTTGATTGGCCAGCAAACTTGCCTGACCTAAACCCCATAGAGAATCTATGTGGTATTGTCAAGAGGAAGGTGAGAGAAACCAGACCCAACAATGCAGACGAGCTGAAGGCTGCTATCAAAGCAACCTGGGCTTCCATAACACCTCAGAAGTGCCACAGGCTAATCGCCTCCATGCCACGCCGCATTGATGCAGTAATTAATACAGAGTTGGAGCCGCAACCAAGTATTGAGTGCATATACTGTACATACTTTTCAGTAGGCATACATTTTGGTATTGAAAATCATTTTTGATGTTGGGCTTATATAATAGTCTAATTTTCTGAGACACTAAATTTTGTTTTTTTATTAACTGTTAGCCATACTTATCAACATTAAAATAAAGAAATTATGGAAATAGATCACTCTGTGTGTAATGAATCTATATAAAATATGAGTTTCACTTTTTGAATTGAATTACTGAAATAAATTAACTTTTTGATCATATTCTAATTAATTGAGAAGGACTATTATATGCAATACTAGAAGCAAGGTCAGTACATAAATACAATACCAGAACCAAGATGAGTACATAAATACATCCCCAGAATCAAGCTCAGTACATATATACAGCACCAGAACAAAGCTCAGTACATGAATACAGCACCAGAACAAAGCTTATTAAATATATACAGTACCAGAACCGAGTTCATACATATAGATAGTGACCCCGATAGAGCCTCTGTAGATAGTACCCTACATAGCAGCCCCTGTAGATCGTGCCCCACATACAGCGCTCTGAAGATAGTGCCCACATATGGACTCCAGAGCTGCAGCAAGGCAATAGTGCTGACCACTGAGCCATCAGGTTGCCCTACATATTGCTTTCCTTACAGATAGTGCTCCACATATAGCGCACCTCTGTAGATAGTGTCTCACATATAGCCCACCCCTGCAGACAGTGTCCTACATATAGCCCCCCTGTAGATATTGCCCCACAGGTAACCCACCCCTGTATATAGTGTCCCACATATAACCCATCCCTGTAGATAATGCCATAAAAATAGCTCTCCCTATAGATAGTGCTCCACATATAGCACACATCTTTAGATAGTACCTCAAATATAGCTCCCCCTGTAGACAGTGCCCTACATGTAGTCCCCTGTAGATAGTGCCCCACAGGTAACCCACCCCTGTATATAGTGCCCTACAAATAGCACCCCATATAGATAGTGCTCTACATATAGCTCATCCCTGTATATAATGTCCCACATATAGCCCACCCCTATAGATAGTGCCCTACATAAAGCTCCCCCTGTATATAGTGCCCCACATCCCCACATATAGAGCCCCCTGGAGATGGAGCCCCCACTGTAGATAATGCCACTTACAGTTTTAGTAGAAAAAATATATAAAATTACATACCCACCCTGATCCCGTTCCCGCGCCATCTGGTGGCGATGCAGAACTGCTGTCTTCTGAGCAGGTCTGCTAGAGCTGAACGACTCAAACGGTGCGTCGTTCAAAGGCACTGATTGGCAGGGCAGAGTTACTTGCCCGTCAATCAGCACCTTTCAAGTACGGAAGTGGCGTGATGATGTCATCGTGCCGTTAGCGTCGTTGAAAGGTGCTGATTGGTGAGGCAAGTCATTTTGGCCCTCCAATCAGCTTCATTGTAAGGTGCTGAAAGGTCGGGCACGGTCAAGTGCCCAGCCATTCAGCGCTAATGCATGTATTTGTACCTGCGTGCCAGCAACGCCACCGGGCATAAGAGGACCCGTGTCGCCTGGCCCATAAATGTTACAGGCTTGGTAGCGCGGGCCCCGTAGTAGCGTCGCTACCGCTGTAGCAGCCATAATGGCTTCTAGCGGCGCCACCGGGCATACTACCATGGAGGGCGTATCGATGGGCGTCACGTTCCCTTCATGCCGCGGGTCCCGTAGCAGCCGTTACAGCGGTAGTTATGCCACTGGCTACATAGATATTTTCTGATTTACAAATATCACAAACTTTGTAATTGCATTGAAACAGTTAAGTTCCTGTAGTAAAACCATGTGCAATTTTTTACTTTGTTACCTTGCATGTATTAATCACTAAGATTTACTGAGCCACTCAGCCACACTAAACTTATTTTTGTTGAATGGCTAGTAACTGGAAAATTACATCTTCTCAGCATAAATTAGTTTTTCTAATGTTTTGTTTTGTGTATATTTGTGCTTCTGCTAGAGCAGTATCTTCAATCATAACTTGACATGTACAAGAAACTTGGAATAAGGAGTAGCAAATGAGTAACTATCTAAATTAGAAGCATGTCTGTTTAATTAGAATGTTTTGTAATTTATAAAACTCATTTTTAGAAAAAACTGCCTCAAAGAAAATTTCCACCTACAGAAGGCTTCTCTTTATATGAATATATATGTCCTCTCTATGCTAAACTGAGAATACTGAAAATATGTACCCCAACTCTTAGCAAAAAAGTAAGTGTTACTTTTGGCTCTTACTCTGCTAGTAATATTCTACATTTGACGGTTAAACAACCCACGTAAAGAAGTTTCTAGTCCAGTTTAGGCTCTGTTCCATTAGCGTAAGTAGTGGGGGGGGCAGGGGGAGCGGTGCCTCTGGGCCCACTGAGATGGTGGGGTCCACCGTGACCTCCCCCACCATGACCGCCGCTCCCGCCATGGCCACGCCACACAGGTCGGCCTGCTGCCTGTCTAAGGGGGCGGCAGGGGCAACTAAAACCAGTCACCCCCTCTGGCACTAATTGTACCTGTGGGGCAAGTCATTGGCAGGCCAGAATGACTTTCCCCACCAAGCAGGGCCTTTAAACTACGCTAGCGCTTCCATTGTTGATAGGTGCTGATTGGTGGGGCAAGTCATTCTGTCCTGCCAGTCAGCACTCTTCAACGATGCAAGTATTGTTCAGCCCCAGCAGAACTGCTCAGAAGAGAGTAGGCCTGCATTGACACAGGATGGCGCGGGGACGGGATCAAGGTGAATATGTAAAGTTTTGTTTTTTTTCACTTAAAAGTGTGAGTGGCATTATCTCCGGGGGGAGCTATATGTGGGGCACAATATACAGGTGAGGGCTATATGTCGGGCACGATCTACAGAGGGGCTATATGTGGGGCTCCATATACAGGGGTGCTATATGTGTGGCACTATCTACAAGGGGGCTATATGTAGGGCGCTATCTACAGGTGGCTATAGGTGGAGCACTATCTACAGGGGGCTATATGTGGTACACTATTTACAGGTGGTTTTATGTGGGTACTATCTACAGGGGGCTGTATGTGGATACGATCTACAGGGAGCACTGTGTGTGGGACACAGTGTATGGCGCTATTATAATCAGGGACATAGTGTATGGTACTATTATTATCAGGGATACAGTGTATGGTGCTATTATAATCAGGGACACAGTGTATGGTGCTATTATAATTAGGGACACAGTGCATGGTTCTATTATAATCAGGTACACCGTGTATGGTGTTATTATAATCAGGGACACAGTGTATGGTTCTATTATTATTAGGGACGCAGTGTATGGTGCTATTATAATCGGGGACACAGTGCATGGTGCTCTTATAATTAGAGGTGCAGTGTATGGTGCTATTATAATCAGGGACACAGTGTATGGTGCTCTTATAATCAGGGACACAGTGTATTGTTGTTATTATAATCAGGGACACAGTGTATAGTTTTTTATAATTAGATGTGCAGTGTATGCCGCTATTATATTTAGATGTGTAGTGTGTGGCACCATGAGAATTTTATCTTCGTTTATAGGTGCAGAAATGTTTGAAAAGTGAGAAGCCGAAGACATCTGAGTGGCAAACTGCAGAAATGGGCTGTGGCCAAGAGAACTCATCATAGAGGTCTGGACCGGATGGAGAAGAAAAGAGAAAAAGAGCAGCTAGAATCTGAAAGACGTCACTGGTGAGTCACTTAATGTAAATGTTTATTCTGCCTTTAATCAGTACTGTAATCACTGTATGATCTGCAGCGAAATGATAGTGGCATGATATTATTTGTGAAAGAGTAACTCCCAGCATATCCTTACCATTGTTCGGCTCATGCTGGGAGCAGTAGTTTTACGCCATACAAACCTATATGGCAGGGATAGCCTGGTTGGTATATACAGGGATGATGGGGTTTATATACAGGAATGATGGTTTTTATATATAGGATTTATGGTTGTTATAAACATGGATGATGGTTGTGCAGACATCATCCCTGCCTTAACCCCCATCATCTTTGTGTATAACAGCCACCATCCCTGTGTATACCAGCCATCATCCCTGTTTATAAACCCCATCTTACCTGTATATACTAGCCAGGCTGTTATATACAGGGATGATGGGGTTTATATACAGGAATGATGGCTGGTATATTCAGGAAGGATGGGGGTTTTATACAGTGGTGATGGGGGTTATATACAGGGATGATGGCTTGTATATAATGTGCCTCTTCACTTGTAAACATACGTTAGGTGGGTCCCACTTGGTTAGGGCCCACTGTGGCCTTCTGCATCATCCTCACTCTTCTCCAACTCTTGCTCTTGTGCCATACCTGCGCTTCAACTGCCTTCTGTGCATGCTCCGGTCCCCATCCATGTTCAACGTCTGAGGCTTTAGCGGGGAAATTTCTGTGTACTGTGATTACCCCAGAATGTAGATGGGGTCTGATACATGCGCAGAATGTAATTATAGCCTTTGCCCACAATTGCACATTGTACATTCACTGGTTCACTGGAGTACAGCGCAAACACAAAATTTGGAAAACAGTGTAAATGATGGAGGAGGCGTCCTCCACATCAATCAAGAATAGAAGGGTTCGGTGAGAACTGAAAACACGGGACACTTCCAAGCTAGTTATAGGCCAGGCATACACTTTATGACTAATTTGCATATGGCACAGGACATTTTAAAACTTATTTTTATAAGGTATGCTGCACTACTGGGGGCAAACAGGCATATATTTAGAAAGGTCTTTATGACCTAAAGTTGGGGTCTCAAACATGCAGCCCGCGGGCCACATGTGGTCCCAAGGCTGTCATCTGCGGCCCGCGGGGCACAGTAGCTCACTCGGCAGAGGAGAGAGCAGGCGCTCCTTCATGATGACCCAGAGCAGAGCTTATACTAGCAGTCTGCTCCGGAACTCCTGCTCTGAGGACCCCCTGACATCACTGTCCACCCATGGACAGTGATTTCAGGACCAGAGCTGGAATCCCAGTCAGAGTGCTAAAAGTGGCTCTGATCTGTGACTCCGGCTGGGGAAGCCCCTGACATCAGTGGCTACAGATGGATAGTGATGTCAGGAGCAGAGCTGGAGTCCCAGGAAGAGCAACTAGAGCTCTGCCCGGGACTTCGCTGACATTACTGTCCATATATGGACAGTGATGTCAGGGCCTTCCCCAGAGTTCCGCAGCAGAGCCTATACTAGTGCTCTGCGACTCCAGCTCTGGGGTTGCCCCTGACATGACATTCCAGTCCAGGAGGATCCCCTGAGTAACTGTATACAGACAGTGATGTCAGGGGCTCTTTCAGCAGAGGAATTTATGGTCTAAGTGGCAGCAACGCTCTAGCTGAGGATTCCACTCCACTGTAGGGAGCCCCAATGGAGCTAGCTGTATGGAAGGCTGGGGATTCCACTCCTAGAGGGAGCCCCAATGGAGTTATCTACATGGAGGTGTGTGTGTGTGTGTGTGTGTGTGTGTGTGTGTGTGTGTGCGTCACTGTGGATTATCTACAGAAGGCACTGGCAGTATCTACAGAGGGCACTGTGGCATTATCTACAGAGGGCACTGTAGCACTATTTACGGGTGGGTGTGTGGCATTATCTACAGAGAGCACTGTGACATTGTCTACAGAGGGCACTGTGGCATTATCTACAGAGGGCACTGTGGTACTATCTATGGGTGGGTGTTTGGCAGTATCTACAGATGGCACTATCTAAAAAGCGGCTGCCCAATCTTGATATTCTTGTGTCTGCCAAACGCTGCCAACCGAGCCGCCAGACTGCATTTAACGACACTTAACTGGTTGCCGACACGGGACAAGAATGCTCGTCCTGAGCGGCGGGTAATTCCTGTGTGACAGCCGTTTGTGCGCGCGATCGAGAGCGGGGCAACTGCTGTAATACACAGCCACTGCCCTGCTTTAACAGCGGAGAGAAGAGAAACATCTTCTCTCCACCGTTAACCCCTTGAATTCCATGATAAAAGCTGATTGCGGCGTTCAAGGAGGGGGGACTGCACTTTGATCGCGTCACAGAAAATAACTGTGACGCGATCAAAGCCCATAACTTGTATGGCCAGACAGCCCAGGGTCCATTGGAGGACCCCAGGGCTGTCGTCTGACCATATTTCCTGTTGTTAGGGCAAACTGACGTATGCCCTATCAACTGCCAGTGTACAATCAGTACACCTGCTAATGTACTGGCATATAGATTTATGCCAGTACATTACAGTTAAAAAATCTAAATCAAAATTAAAAATCCCTTTATGGCATTAAAAAAAAGAGTTAAATGAATGTAAAAAAATGAATGCAAAATAAATAAACAAATAAAAAGTTAAAAATATACACAGAAATACACATTTGTTTTATAATAAATAAACTTTTTAAAATATAAGTCCCGAAACATGAAATAATATAGACATATTTGGTATCCTGACGACCATAACAACCTGTACAACAAATGTATAATATTATTTATGATGATCGGTGTATGGTGTAAAAGACAAAATATTAAAACTGCAGCGGAACTGCTTTTTTTCTGTATTTTCGCCAAAATAAAAATTTATATAAATTAAACTATAATGTATTTGTGCCAACAAATGGTAACTACCTAAAGTACAACTCGTCTCACAAATAACAAAGTCTCATACAACTACGTCGTACAAAAAATAAAAGAGTTTTGAGCGTGGGAATGCAAAGAGGGAAATATAAAAAAAATTGTTCGGTCCTATAGGCCAAAATTGGCCGTGTCCTTAAACTGGAAAACTGGATTGTTAAAATAAGCGCGTGGAGAAAACTTGCAATTTTCCATTATCTTTAAACCTAGCGCTATTAATATAGTAATGTAGTATTGTTATAATAATGTAGTATTATCATAGTAATGTAGTATTGTTATAGTAATGTAGTATTGTTATAGTAATGTGGTATTGTTATAGTAATGTAGCATTATTATAGTAATGTAGTATTGTTATAGTAATGTAGTATTATTATAATGTAGTATTGTTATAGTAATGTAGTATTGTTATAGTAGTATAGTATTATAGTAATGTAGTATTTTTATAGTAATGTTATACTATATTAATGTAGTATTTTTATAGTAATGTAGTATTATTATAGTAATGTAGTATTGTTATAGTAATGTTGTATTATTATAGTAATGTAGTATTATTATAGTAGTTCGAATAACTAATTGATTAACAATAATTTTGTATGGTATCAAAATTGAGGCTGGGTTCACACGACCTATTTTCAGACGTAAACGAGGCATATTTTTCCTCGTTTTACGTCTGAAAATACGGCTACAATACGTCGGCAAACATCTGCCCATTCATTTGAATGGGTTTGCCGACGTACTGTGCAGACGACCTGTCATTTACGCGTCGTCGTTTGACAGCTGTCAAACGACGACGCGTAAAAATACAGCCTCGTCAAAAGAAGTGCAGGACACTTCTTTGGATGTTTTTGGAGCTGTCTTCTCATAGACTCCAATGAAAACAGCTCCAAAAACGGATGTAAAAAACGCAGCGAAAACGGCGCGAAAAACGCAGCGAAAAACGCGAGTTGCTCAAAAAACTTCTGAAAATCAGGGGCTGTTTTCCCTTGAAAACAGCTCTGTATTTTCAGACGTTTTTGGTCACTACGTGTGCACATACCCTCAAAGTTATGCGGCCCGTCAACTTCAGATTTTTTCTATGTGCGGCCCATTTACGTGGCCGAGTTTGAGACCCCTGATCTAGAGCGTGGTGGGATGACTTTAGATGACTTTAAAAACCGATGACAGGTACCCTTTAACTTTATTCTATCGGTTGGTATGAACATGGTAATACCAAATTTAGATTGTTTTTTATGTTTAAATATTTTTGCACAATAAAGGCTGTGTTTGCATCTGCGTCAGGGCTCCAATCTGACGTTCCATCTGAGCTTTCCGTCGGAACGGAACCCTGACTGACACAAACGGAAACCATAGGTTTCCGTCTCCATAACCATTGATTTCAATGGTGACCAATCCGGTGCAAATGTTTTCCATTTGTCTCTGTTGGGCAAGAGTTCCAACAGTAGTCGACTACGTTAGTGTCAGTCAGGGCTCCGTTCCGACGGAATTCTCTGATGGATCGTCAGAACGGAGCTCTGACACATATGTGAACGCAGCCAAAAGCATGTTTTAATGAAAAAAAAAAGTTATTTTTGTGTCATTGCATTTAAAGAGCGATAATTTTTAAATTTTTCCATCAACATAGGCATAAAATAGATATTTTTTTTTTTTTGCAGGACGAGCTGTCGTATTCATTTAAACTATTTAGGGTGAATATATGCTATAGAGTAATCTTTATCAATTTTTTTGTGGGAGGAACAAAATAGAAAATCACCAATTCTGCCTCTGTTTTTTGTGGGGGTTTTTAATACACTGTTTTACCATGTGGTATAAATAATGTGTTAACTTTATTATATGGGTTGGTATGAATACATCAATATCAAATGTATATAGTTTTTTTATGTTTTAGTATATTTTTGCACACTAAAAGCATGTTTTTTGGAAAAAATATTTTTTTTTGTCGCCGCATTCCAAGAGCAATATATATATATTTTCTTTTTAAGTCGATATAGCCATATAATGGCTTGTTTTTTGTGGGACAAGTTGTAGGGTTTTTTTTTTTTACCATTCTGGGGTAGATACTGTATAAGTTATTGAATATTTTTTCTTTTTTTTCCTGTGGGGGGAATGGACAAAAAACAATTCCACCTCTATGTTTTGCGATCTTCTTTAGCTGTTTAACAAGCATTATAAATGACATGTTAGTATGAATATTGCGATTCCAAATTTATATAGGCTATATAATGGGTTGCTTTTTGGGGACAATTTGTAATTTTTATTTTATCATATTAGAGAACATATAATTTATTTACAAAATTTTAGAAAGTTTGTTATAGAGCATTCCCATGGGAGCGCCTGAGAACATGATGTAGGTTGGGTGCATCCGTAGGACTGCAGAGATGCGTCTTCACCCAGCCATGAGCAAGGCATGACCCCCTGAAAATATATTTTGTAAGGGACCAATTCAGATCTGATGTGGCTTTGAGGTGTCTATACAGTGGCGGATCATCATTAGGGCCGTTCAGGTGGCCGCCCAGAGCCCAAGGCTCCCAGGGGCCCCATGGCTGCCCGAAACCCCTCATGCCCGGTGGCGTCACTAGCACCGGAGGGAGCCCCGTGAAAGGACTGCACCTGTCATGAGGTGAGGTGAGCTTCTGTCCTACATAGCAGCCATGGTCTGTGCTGAAACTCCCCCTCCAGCCCCCCTTCCCTGCTCTACACATCTCTCCTCCTGCTGCTAGCAGTCGGGACATGGGGGAGGGGAGACTGTCTGCGGGCTCTGTGTCGGGCTGTGAGCAGGAGAAACGCTGTGTGAAGACTCCCACCACATCAACCTGCTAAACGCCATTCACAAATATCCTACATAAAAGGTAAGTGCATGTGTGTTTACGATGTGTACTTTATATGTGTAATGTGCATACTCATGTGTGTTTACAATGTGTACTTTATATGTGTATAATGTGCATACTCATGTTTGTTTACAATGTGTACTATATATGTGTATAATGTGCATACTCATGTGTGTTTACAATGTGTACTTTATATGTGTATAATGTGCATGCTCATGTGTGTGTACAATGTGTACTTTATATGTGTATAATATGCATACTCATGTGTGTTTACAATGTGTACTTTATATGTGTAATGTGCATCCTCATGTGTGTTTACAATGTGTACTTTATATGTGTATAATGTGCATATTCATGTGTGTTTACAATGTGTACTTTATATGTGTATAGTGTGCGTACTCATGTGTGTTTACAATGTGTTCTTTATATGTGTATAATGTGCATGCTCATGTGTGTTTACAATGTGTACTATATATGTGTATAATGTGCATACTCATGTGTGTTTACAATGTGTACTTTATATGTGTATAATGTGCATGCTCATGTGTGTGTACAATGTGTACTTTATATGTGTATAATATGCATACTCATGTGTGTTTACAATGTGTACTTTATATGTGTAATGTGCATCCTCATGTGTGTTTACAATGTGTACTTTATATGTGTATAATGTGCATATTCATGTGTGTTTACAATGTGTACTTTATATGTGTATAGTGTGCGTACTCATGTGTGTTTACAATGTGTTCTTTATATGTGTATAATGTGCATGCTCATGTGTGTTTACAATGTGTACTTTATATGTATATAATGTGCATACTCATGTGTGTTTACAATGTGTACTTTATATGTGTAATGTGCATACTCATGTGTGTTTACAATGTGTACTTTATATGTGTATAATTTGCATACTCATGTGTGTTTACAATGTGTACTTTATATGTGTATAATTTGCATACTCATGTGTGTCTGTGATGTCTACATGTGTATGTATGTATATAGTGTGTATGTGTGTATATATATATATATATATATATATAATATATATTTCTGCAGCAATTCCGCAGAAACTAGCAGAAATTCCGCTGCAGAAAAAAAGCACCATTTCCTGCATTTTTGCTGCAGAAGATGGTGCGTATTTTGCTGCGTTTTTCTCAATCTTGGGAGATGGTGACGTCTCCTCTGAAAAAACGCAGCAATTCTGTCCACTTTCCGCAGCAGGAATTGACATGCTGCAGTATGAGAAATACGCACCGCAGGACAAAATGTCTGGTCGGAAATTTTACGCAGCGTCTGGATGAGATTTGTTAAATCTCACTCACTTTGCTGCTACTGTATTCTGCAATTCCGTTAAGTGTGGACAAGCCCTAATACAGTAGCAGCAAAGTAGATTAGATGTGAACAATTCTCATCCACACACTGCGTAAATGATAAGTGGGGAAAAAAAGCTGAGAAATTGACCTGCGGTGCGGTTTTTTATTCCGCAAAATGTCAATTGTATTTTCGTAATAGCTGCTCATTTGTTTCGGGTTTTCCCAATTTAATTCAATGGGGAGGTAAAACCCACAACAGATAGCAGATGTTATGTAAAAACGCAATTTAGAAAAAATTAAAATCTTATATTTGCCCAGAATTCTGTTTCTTGGTCCGGGCCGGCCTCCTGGGATGACGTTTCACCCCATGTGACCGCTGCAGCCAATCACAGACTGCAGCAGTCATATAGGATAAAATGTCATCCAAGGGCTGCACTTTAGCGGCGCTGTGTAGCACTATATACAAGGGGGGAGCACTGTGTTACGCTATATATAAGGAAGGGAGCGCTGTGTGGCACTATATACAAGGGGGGTGCTGTGTGGCTCTATCTATAGCGGGCTGTGTGGCTCTATCTATGGGGGCTGTGTGATGCTATCTATAGGGGGCTGTGTGACGCTATCTACAGGGTGTGTGTGTGTGTGTGGCGCTATCTACAGGTGTGTGTGTGTGTGTGTTTGGCACTATCTACAGGGGGTGTATGTGGCGCTATCTACAGGGGGTGTGTGTGTGGCGCTGTCTACATGGGGGGTTGGCGTTATCTACAGGGGGCACTGTGTATGTGGTGCTTTACTTTACAGTGTCTGACACAATTATATTCAGGGGCGCAGTGCATGGTGATATTATATTTAAGGGCTGCAGAAATGGGTCATGGCAAGGAGAAGTCGTCATGAGCTCTGTACCGGATGGAGAAGAAAAGAGGGAAAAAAACTACTAGCATCTGAGACATCGTCACCTGTGAGTCACTGGATTTGTAGAGAATCTGTCCCCTCTCCTGACATGTTTATTATAGGAAGTCCTTGTATTCCACATAACGTCTTTGTGCAGTCCAGGACTGATAGAAAAATTGGTGTTACCATTCCCCTTGTCAGGAGGATGTTTCCCTGCACAGTGTGATATTGTCAGTATGTAGGGACACAGTCCTGTGAAAGGGGAATCGTAACACCCATTTGTTAATGCTTGTGCAAAAAGGTAGTGTTAGCAATAGTTACGGCGCGGCAGTGTGGCGGTGGAGAAGGGGGGCCCAAGTTTAGGTAACAGCCAAGGGCCCATGGTCTTCTTAATCCGCCCCGGTGTCTATATACTATATAAACTGCACACCTCAAAGTATTCAGAGCAGCATTTAGGTAGTTTGTTAACCCTTTAGTTGTTTTACAGGAATTAAAGCTACCTGATTTTGTAGTTTTTAGAAAAATCCAATATGTGGCATTAGAGGGAAAAATTAATCAAATACAGGCCTAATGTAACGTCCGAGGTCGCTGACCACGAACTCCTTCCATTCAGTCGACGCCCTTCTCTCAAGAGATGTCTGCACATACGGCCGTCCTGCTCCACAGTGACCACCAGGATACGCTCACGAGATCAGTCCAGACTTAGAAGCCAGAGTGCACGCATGTTGGTGATTGAGCTAATCGCTTCAGAGCACCCTGGGCTATAAGAAGGTCCCAGCCCCATACTCCCATGCCTGAGCTTTGTTGTTGTATTCCAAGTCTGTCTTGCAAATGGTCCCCTAGTGTTTCCTGCTTCCAGTATTCCCTGTTCCTGTATCCTGTAACCTGTATCCTGATCTAGTGCCGTGCTTAGCTGTAGCCGTGCTGTGCTGTATACTACGCCTGCCCTGCTTCTCCTTGCCTGACGTCTACCTGCTGCCTAGTTCCTGCCAAGCCTGCCTTGCTACTGTCCGAGCTGCCCCAGGTAACCTATATAACTATAGACTCTGACCTGCGCCCTGTTGGCCAGCTGCAATACCGCCAAGGCGGTATGGCCCAGTGGGTCCACGAACCCTACGTGACCGTAAGCTCAGGCCATGGACCCCGATAGTCGATCGAAGACGTCACAAGAGATGCGGGCGGATATGCTAGACCCCCGGTTTCAAGAGGACCAACTCCTTCAGGCTTTGAACATTCTCGCACGTCAGCAGGAGGCACGAGCTGCTGTTCCTCCTACTACACCTCCTGGCAGTGTTGATCCTCAGACTACACCTCCTGGCAGTGTCGACCCGCATTTTTCTTTGCCACTTCCGGACCGCTATGATAGATACGCTGGTACCTGTCGTGGATTTTTGAACCAGTGCCACATCCACTTCAGCCTGTATACTAGGACATTTTCATCTGACGGCACAAGGGTCGCTTTCATCATCTCTCTTCACTGGCAAGGTTCTTGCATGGGCGAACCCTATCTGGGAGAGACAAGGACCAGAGACCCGTGACTTCCAGGGCTTCCTCCAGACTTTTCGTATGGTGTTTGAGGAGCCTGGACGGGTCTCATCTGCAGCAGCTTTCTTGATTAACCTACGCCAAGGAGATACCTCCGTACGCCATCCACTTCCGCACACTGGCGGGAGAACTGTTAAGGAACAATGAGGCCCTGGTGGCTGTATTCTGGCATGTACTGTCTCCTAAAATTAAGGACAAACTTGACGCTCGAGACCTGCCATCTACCCTGGATGACCTCATCCTTCTGTCTGCCCGGATTGATATGCGGTTCCAAGAACGCCTCCAAGAGGTTCGTTGGGAGGGAGGCCTTCCTAGTCTGGTCCCTACTTTGCAGCAACCCCTGCTGTCCTCAGATGTCGATCCTCCTAAGGAGTCTGTGATGATGAACCAGTGTAAGCTATCCACCCAGGAGAGACAAGCAGATGCACTTCGGTACTCTGTCTATATTGCGGCCTCGGTGGCCATCTTGTGCGCCTGTGTCCCCAAAAATCCCAAAGCCTGGGGTTCCTAGGAGAGGCAACCTTGGGTAAAAAAAAGGACTTCTATCTAAATTGTCCATACCAGTGACCATAGTATCCGGCGAGAGAACGCATCAGGTCTCTGCGTATCTGGACTCTGGATCCGCTGCTAATTTCATCCGTAGAGACCTGATGGATATTCTTCAATTACCCACCACCACCCTGGAGAGGCCATTGACGGTTGCATCAGTAAATGGACTACCTCTGGCAGACCCAGTTATAGCTGTGACCAAGCCGCTGAGGCTCCAAGTAGGGGCTCTTCACTCAGAACTCTTGTCGTTCTATGTCCTTTCCAAAGCCGTTAACCCTGTGTTGCTGGGCCTGCCTTGGCTCTGACTACATGCCCCAGTCCTGGACTGGAATTCTGGAGAAGTTCTTCAGTGGGGCCCTGAGTGTCAAAGTCGATGCCTGGTGCAGATTCGTTGGGCTCAGCCTTCGCTTCCTCGGTCATTGGCAGGATTGCCGGGTCATTATGCTGCATTTTTGGACGTCTTCAGCAAGAGGGAGGCGGAGACATTGCCTCCACACCGGGCGTATGACTGCCCTATCGAGCTGACTCCTGGTGCATTCCTTCCCTGTGGTAGGGTATATCCTCTCTCCTTGTCAGAGACTCTGTCCATGTCCACCTATGTGAAAGAGAACTTCGAGAGGGGCTTCATACGGAAGTCCTCCTCCCCTTCATCAAAAAGAAGGATGGTTCTCTTCGTCATTGTATTGACTACCGAGGTCTCAACCAGATCACTGTGAAAAATAAATATCCATTGCCACTGATCTCAGAACTGTTTGATCGTATACGTGGTGCTAAGATTTTTTCCAAACTAGACCTGCATGGGGGTTACAACCTAGTCCGGATTTGCCAGGGTGATGAATGGAAGACTGCATTTAACACCTGTGATGGACACTATGAATATCTAGTAATGCCCTTCGGCCTGTGTAATGCTTCCGCGGTCTTCCAGGAGTTTGTTAATGACATTTTCCGTGACCACTTCTATGTTTGTGTAGTAGTCTACCTTGATGATATCTTGAATTTTTCTCCAGATCCTATGACACATCAGAGACATGTCCGTCAAGTTTTGCTGCGGTTAAGGGAGAATCGTCTGTACGCTAAGTTGGAGAAGTGCGTCTTTGAAAAAGATGCTCTACCCTTCCTGGGCTATATCGTCTCGAATCAAGGTCTCGAGATGGATCCTGAAAAGGTAAACTCTGTCCTGGAATGGCCACGCTCTCAAGGCTTGAGGGCCATACAGCGCTTTCTGGGATTCACCAATTTTTATGGACAGTTTATTCCAAACTTCTCCTCACTGACTTCTCCTATCTCTAACCTCACTAAAAAGGGCATGAACGCCAAGACGTGGACCCCTGAGGCAGAGTCCGCATTCAATAGCCTGAAGAGTGCCTTCACGTCAGCCTCTATCCTCCATCATCCAGATGTCTCTCTACAGTTCTCGTTGGAGGTGGACACATCCTCTATCGGTGCTGGTGCTCTCCTGTTCCAGAGAGGCTCCAAGGGCAAGTCAATGGTATGTGGATATTTCTCTACGCTCTTCTCTTCCGCAGGACGCAACTACTCGATCGGGGATTGGGAGTTAGTGGCCATCAAATTGGCTCTGGAGGAGTGGAGACAACTACTAGAGGGTGCAGCTCATCCCATCCTGATTTTTACGGACCATAAGAACCTTATCTATCTTCAGACGGCCCAACGGCTGTACACTCGTCAGGCCAGGTGGTCACTGTTCTTTACCAGGTTCCAGTTTGAGCTCCATTATCGCCCGGCCGAGAAGAATGTGAGAGCAGATGCCTTGTCCAGGTCTTTCGAGACAGAAGACACCATGGAGATTCCAAGGAACATCATTGATCCATCTTGCATTGTCTCTGTCAATCCCCTGCAAGTTGGAGACATTCCTCCAGGGAGGACCTTTGTGCGCCTGGCTGACCGTGGAAGAATCCTCCGCTGGGCACACTCCTCTAGACTGGCAGGTCACGCGGGGACCCGTAAGACTCGGAATCTGATTGCTCATCATTTCTTGTGGCCCACGCTGCCCAAGGACATTATGGACTTTGTTTCTTCCTGTTCAGTATGTGCAGCCAACAAGGTCGCTCACGCCAGACCTGCTGGTCTACTCCAGCCATTGCCTGTGCCAAATGCCCCCTGGCAGCATATAGCTATGGACTTTATTACGGACCTTCTTCTCTCTGCCGGATGCAGTACTGTCTGGGTGGTGGTGGATTTTCAAAGATGGCCCACTTCGTTCCTCTGACCGGTCTTCCGTTCTCTCCTCTGCTGGCCAAGCTGTTCATCCAACACATCTTCCGCCTGCACGGCTTGCCGCAGCATATTGTGTCTCATCTGGGGGTTCAGTTCACCTCGACTTTCTGGTGAGCCCTCTGCGGACTCCTAGGCATAAAGTTGGACTTTTCCTCGGCCTACCATCCTCAGTCCAATGGTCAGGTCGAGAGGATCAATCAGATCTTGGAGAACTTCCTACGCCACTTCATCTCCAAGCAGCATGATAACTGGGTGTAGTTGATTCCGTGGGCTGAGTTCTCTTACAACAATCATACCAGCGAGTCCACACAGAAGACACCGTTCCTTATTGTCTATGGCCAGCACCAACGAATTCCTCTGTTACGTCCGAGGTGCCAGCTGCTGACACGGCCTTTGGGAACTTTCTGCAGATCTGGCAGCAGACTCGATCCTCCATCCTGCTGGCGGTCAACCGCATTAAGCGGAAAGCAGACACAAGGAGAAGAGAACCCCCTCAGTTTCTTCCTGGCACGAAGGTCTGGCTGTCCTCCAGGAATTCGACTGAGGGTGCTGTCGTACAAATTTGCTCCCAGGTTCCTCGGTCCCTTCGAGATACTGCAGCAGATCAACACTGCTGCCTACAGTCTTTGGCTGCCTCCTACCCTCAAGATCCCCAACTCCTTCCATGTTTCTCTCCTGAAGCCAGTGGTTCTGAACCGCTTTACCAAGACTCCAAGCCCTGCGGTTGTCTCAAGAGGCCCTTCAGAAACCTTCGAGGTTAAGGAGATCTTGGACATGAAAAAAGTAAGAGGAAGAACCTTTTATTTAGTAAATTGGAAGGGGTTTGGTCCAGAAGAGAGGTCCTGGGAGCCAGAGGAGAATCTCAACGATCCTACCTATATTAAGAAGTTTCTCTTTCGTTCTGGTCCCAAGAGGAGTGGGTGTAAGAGGAGGGATACTGTAACATCCAGTCGACGCCCTTCTCTCAAGAGATTTCTGCACATACGGCCGTCCTGCTCCGCAGTGACCACCAGGGTGCGCTCACGAGCTCAGTCCAGATTTAAGAAGCCAGAGCGCACGCATGTTGGTGATTGAGCTAATTGCTTCAGAGCAACTTGGGCTATAAGAAGGTCCCAGCCCCATCATCCCACACCTGAGCTTTGTTGTTGTATTCCAAGTCTGTCTTGCAAATGATCCCCTAGTGTTTCCTGCTCCCAGTTTTCCCGGTTCCTGTATCCTGTAACCTGTATCCTGATCTAGTGCTGTGCTTAGCTGTAGCCGTGCTGTGATGTATACCCCACCTGTCCTGCTTCTCCACGCCTGACGTCTACCTGCTGCCTAGTTCATGCCAAGCCAACCTTGCTACTGTCCGAGCTGCCACAGGTACCCTATATA
The DNA here is from genome assembly GCF_050947455.1 of Rhinoderma darwinii. NCBI lineage: Eukaryota > Metazoa > Chordata > Amphibia > Anura > Rhinodermatidae > Rhinoderma > Rhinoderma darwinii. The sequence goes on along the minus strand of NC_134690.1, from coordinate 222,231,299 downwards.
ACTCTAGTCTCTGACCTGCGCCCTGTTGGCCAGCTGCCATACCGCCAAGGCGGTACGGCCCAGTGGGTCCACGGACCCTACGTGACACCTCAGAATTGAAAGTCCTCCTTGTGGATTTTGGGGCCTTGATTTAGTAGGATGTTTTTCAAGCAACATTTTATGTTTGCAGAAGCCTACACTCCTCAAGTTATCCATCTATATGTGTAATGAGCGTTTTAACACCACAGCTGTGTCACAGAATTTATTATAATTGGGTTACATTTTTTCCAATAATAAAGATTTTGCACAACTTTTTTCATTTTTTAAAGGGGTCATTTGAGAAAAACACATTACAATTTGTTACATAATTTCTACTGAGTATGACAATCCCAAATATGTGGTTGTAAACTGCTGTTTTGGCACAAAGGAGGTCTCAGAAAGAAAGAAGCGTTGTTTGCCTTTTGAAGAACAGATTTTGCTGGAATGGTTTTCGGATGCCATGACAAATTTGTAGAGTCGGTGAGGTGCCAGTACAGGGGTAACTCCACCAAAAGGGACCCAATTTTGGAAACTGCATCCCTCAAAGCATACATTTAGAGGTGACGTGAGCATTTTGACCCAGAAGTGTGTTCCTGAATTAAATGTGCAGTGGATGTTGCAGAGAAACATTTGCAAATTTTTAACAATTATGCCATTTCATTGCCTAATATGTGGGGTCCAGCTTATGCCGCTGGAGACATATACCCCATAAATTAATATACGCGTTCCCCCAGATACAGCAATACTTTTCAACAGTTGCCTGGAAACACAGCAGGGCTCAGAAGGGAATGAGCAGCATGCGGCTTCAACGGAGTCACACTATGGCAATGAATCTATAAGGTCTATAGAGTTTATTATGATAAATGGGGGTCCAACTACAAAGTAAAATTCCAGTGATGTACAGTAAATTTTAAAGAACTCTCTTACAAAAAGTGCTTGTTTTCTGGGCTTTTGCCCTTCTGCTCCACAGGAGGTTTCTGTCGTCCCTGAGCACGCCTAATAATGTCCTTTCCTATATCCCTTTTATAGCACACTATAAGGCTGAGTTCACACGTTGCTGATTTGTCGCAGATTTTGTTGCGGTTTTGACGCAGATCTCATCCTTTTGCATTGCAAAGTGTAAAATCTGCGCTGAAAATCTGCATGAAATCCGTGACGTGTGAACTCAGCCTAAAAGTTTGGCTCTTTGCCTACTTTGGCTCTTTGCCTTCTTTTCAGTTCGGGGGAACTTTACTGAGAAAATATTGCCCTGGTACAATATTGGTGGCCTCTCTTCCAGAAGATGTACTTGGGCTTCTGGAAGCAAGGCACTCGAAGGGCACATTCAGACGTGGCGGAATTGCTGTTAAATTCCGCTGCGGACAGTCCACAGTGGAATTCTGCAGCAGCCGTTTTTTACATTTCTTTCTATACATTTTTAGGAAACTTAGTTCAGACGTTGCAGAAAATAACTGTGTGGAAATTAGGCTGCGTTGCAGATTTTACCTTCCGCAGCATGCTCATTACATTGCGGAGAAGAAGCAGAATTTCACTGCGGATTTCAGCCTTTGCAACTGAAATCTGTGGCAAGTCCGCTGTGATATCTGCAACGTCTGAATTACCTGTCAAATATGCAAATGTTGGTGCAGATTTGTTGCGTAATTGCCCCGAATCGGCACCAACATTTGCAGCGGAAAAATTCTGCCACGTCTGAACATGGCCAAATAGTGGGAATCTGGTATAGAAGTTATCCACGTGAGGTGATAACCCTGATCCAGCATTGGAGCACCAAATCCAAAACTATCTTCCAACAAAATTCCCAGGAATGGGGGCATTCTTTGATTTTAATCCTAAAATCCTTCACTTCATAAATCATTAAACTTGTGGGTATACCCTAATGTGCTCTCGCACCGCTTGTACATTTTCACGCCATACCTTGCCCTCTTACTTGACAGGTCCTGGAGAAATCGAAGCCTCCCTTTAAAATGTACCAGCGACTCATCAATAGAAATGCACTTCTTGGAGGTGTATTCCTGGGCAAACTTGGCACTAAAAATGGGACGTTTTTGGAGCCGTTTTTCATTGACTCCATTGAAAAACAGCTCCAACAATGGCCATAAAATACGCCGTGAAAAACCCGAGTTGCTACAAAAACTTCTGAAAATCAGGAGCTGTTTTTGCCTGAAAACAGTTCCATATTTTCAGATTTTTTTGGTCACTGCGTGTGAACATACCCTAAGGGTATGTTCACATGCAGTGTTTTCAGGCGTATTTCGGGGCTTTTACGCCTCGAAAAATGCCTGAAAAAATGGAAGCTGAACACCTACAAACATCTGCCCATTGAAATCAATGGGAAAAACAGCATTTAGTTCATATGGGGGCATCTTTTTACTCCTCTGTTTTAAAAAACGTAGAGTAAAAAGACACTCATAGGAAGAAGTAGCATGTCACATCTTGAGGCGTTTTTTGGAGCTGATTTTCCATTGAACACTATGAAAAGCGCCTCAAAAAACGCCTCACAAAACGGCTGAAAAGAAGCCTCAAAAGAAGCTCCAAACTTTATTTTCAGCTTCAAAAACGCCTCAAAATTAGGGGCTGTTTTCTCTGAAATCAGCTCCGTATTTTCAGACGTTTTTCGTTAAGCGTGTGAACATACACTAAGGGTATGTTCACACGAGGTCATTACGTCCGTAATTGACGGACGTATTTCGGCCGCAAGTACCGGATAGAACAGAGTGCAGGGAGCCGGGCTCCTAGCATCATAGTTATGTACGATGCTAGGAGTCCCTGCCTCGCTGCCGGACAACTGTCTCGTACTGAAAACATGAATACAGTACAGGACATAAAAACGGACGTAAAAATCGCCTAGAAAAACGCGAGTTGTTAAAAAAACTTCTGAAAATCAGGAGCTGTTTTCGCTCCGTATTTTCAGATGTTTTTGCTCACTGCGTGTGAACATACCCTGAGGGTATGCCTCGAATTACGCCTGAAAAAATGGCGCCATCACGCCTACAAACATCTGCCCATTGCTTTCAATGAGTTTTACGATGTTCTGTTCCCACGAGGTGTAATTTTACGCGTCGCTGTCAAATGACGGCGCGTAAAAAGACGCCCGCGTCAAAGAAGTGCATGTCACTTCTTGGGACGTTTTTGGAGCCATTTTGCATTGACTCCATTGAAAAACAGCTCCAATAATGTCCGTAAAATACGCCGCGAAAAACGCGAGTTGTTAAAAAATGTCTGAAAATCAGGAGCTGTTTTCAGGCGAAAACAGCTCCGGAATTTCAGACGTATTTTTCTACTGCGTGTGAACATACCCTAAGGCTGGGTTCACACGAGCACATTAATGCCCGTAATGGACGGACGTATTTCGGCCGGAAGTCCCGGACCGAACTCAGTGCAGGGAGCCGGGCTCCTAGCATCATAGTTATGTACGATGCTAGGAGTCCCTGCCTCTCTGCAGGACAACTGTCCCGTACTGTAATCATGTTTTCAGTACGGGACAGTAGTTCCACGGAGAGGCAGGGACTCCTAGCGTCGTACATAACTACGATGCTAGGAGCCCGGCTCTCTGCACTGAGTTCGGTCCGGGACTTCCGGCCGAAATACGTCCGTCCATTACGGACGTTAATGTGCTCGTGTGAACCCAGCCTTACACTGTGTCTTTAGACACAGAAAGCTGCTAACGCGATGCAGTAATAGTATGGCAGTTCGCATTAAAAGTCACCCATTCACAGCGTAATAATACAGGAAGGCAGCAAGCAGTTAACCTTAAATAGAGAAGAGATGTATAACCTCAATTTCTAAAATATAATTTAAAAAAATGTATTAGAGTATAAGTAAAAGTATAAGACTTAGATAAAGGAAAAAAACTTCCACTCACAATGATGAGTCGATGTCATCCTATTTTTTTTAAATATATAAATGTTATAGTACATTGTGCAACACATTTTCTCAAGTAAAGCAGAATATTGGGAACAAAGAAATATAAGAACAAGAGCAACAATCAGGTGTACAGTATGACATATTTAAAAGTATCCGTAAGTAGGCTAGTTTGTCCGTATATATTGTTGAAACCCATTTACTTGTGTTACTGTAGTAGTAAAGCAAGCGATGCCCATAATTAGAGAGGAGCAAAACAATTCAACATAAATCTTATTTGCTACAAATTTTGCGAATCCAAAATTAAATAAGAAGACAGAGAAGAAGGATCACGTGACCTCGGGTGGCGGCACGGCGAACCTCCCCTGAATGCCTTGCAAGCAGCCCTGCCTCTAGCACAGCCAATCATGAAGTGTAAAGGTGTAAGCGACTCAGTGGATGACAGTAATATGAGTCATAGCCACTATAAACAGCCAATCAGGGAATGCTGCTGTTTTGTTGGGAGGGAGTGGACATTAAACAGAGAGTAAGAGATAGTAAAACACAGAACACAGATTGTGGATTAATGTCAGTGAGTGTGTTTCATAGTGAAGAGAAGAGAATATATAGTTAGATTTTCAATAATTTGATAGAGAGAACATTTTTAGAGAGAGACGTCAGTCAGTTTCAGTTTGTTAGTTAAGTAGGAGAGGCAGCCATTGCTGCAGCTATACAATTCATACAATAATTTGTGAATCAAAAAACATCATCACATTATTAAGAAAACTTCTTCAATAATATTAATTCATAGTCTCCTACACGACTTTTTAGTGTTATCTGGACACTTCCATTTGCAACGGATATATTCGGACCAAATTAAATCTGACTGCCGGCTCGATAGAATTGGACCCAAAACAAATTTCGGAAAATGTAATCATCTCTACCCATATTTTAACAGTACCAAACAAGGAGTGGTGACCATGAAGTATGTCCACTCTCTACCAGGCCAGGGAATTCAACATATGGAAAATAAAGAAGAGTCAGAGGTGCAATATATTGCTATATTATGATGAATTAATAGCGGCCTGTAACGACCAGCAGGTTTGTGAACCCACTGGGCTACTCCGCCGGGATGGCGTAGGGCCACCTCTAATGGCGTTGTCTAAGCAGACTCCCTGGTTTTCACCCTTTGAACCCCTCTACAGGGATCTGGTCTTCGCTGCGGGGAGACTGCCAGGTCACTACCTCTTCAGGTGATCCCGGCGGAGTAGGTGATGGCCAAACAGAAGCTAGGCAGAGAAAGGCAAATGGTACCTTGGTGGTAGTAGATAGGAATCGGATTGCTGGAACCACGCTGGTGCCAGATTGCTGGAAGCACGCTGGTGCCGGACTGCTGGAAGCAGGCAGAGGGCATGGGTAAGAGACTCGGGATACAAGATACCAATAGGTAACAGACTCAGGATACAGGATATCAATAGGTAACAGACTCAGGATACAGGTTACGGAACCTTCACAGAATAACGCTAGGTTTGTCCAACTTTGCTCAGGCACTGGGGAAAGGGATAGGGTCAATTATAAGTGCCAGGGTGTGCAGGGAGAGGCTGAGGACATTTTTACTGGTGCGCGCTGGCCCTTTAAGAACTGGGACGAGAGCACCCTACAGGCACAGTCTGGGAGAGGAGGCAGAGAGCAGAACGCGCTGGCGCAGATGCACAGTCCTGGGGGTTGCAGCTGTCGGTAAGAGTGAGATGCTGGCGGTCAGCAGCCGCAGGCATACCACGGTCCAGGCAGGCCAGTTTTTTGAGAAGTGATTGACTTTCTTTGGTTTGCGTAAGGATGCCAGTTGCTCCATTTTGAATGAAAAATTAAGGAAACCAAAAAGTTCTGAAATAGTAAAAGTAGTGTTCAGATCTAACAATCATAGCTCTGGCTGCCAGAATATTATGGGATATGGGTACAGATACACAATGAGTTAATTGAGAGTACATAAAAGAGAGTGCAATATCAGGATTTGGAGTTAAATTTAAAGAGACTCTGTCACCAGATTATAAGTGCCCTATCTCCTACATAATGTGATCGCCACTGTAATGTAGATAACAGCAGTGGCTTTTATTTTGAAAAACGATCATTTTTTGAGCAAGTTATGAGCAATTTTAGATTTATGCTAATTAGTTTCTTAATTTCTTAATTTACTTTTTACCAACTGGGAGTTGTACAGAGAAGTGTATGACGCTGACCAATCAGTGACCAATCAGCGTCATACACTTCTCATTGTTAGGCCTCATTTACACGAGCGTGTGCGTTTTGCGCGCGGAAAAACGCAGCGTATTGCGCGTGTTGGCATTGCGTTTGCACTGCGTATACGCAGCGTTGTGTCGTTTTAAACGCGCGCACTACTAGCGTTTGCAACGCGCGTAAAAAACCCAGAGGGGATTAATGCGAGGCCAGCCTACAAATAGGCCAGCTGGCCCAACCCCTGCTTGCTGGGAGAAGCCGGTTTTGCACCTTACTTCCGCCTCTGCAGAAACCCCAGTGTGTGTTTCTCCATTGAAGTTGGAATTGGCTTTGCACGGCACACTTATGCCTTCTCAGTCGCTGGCACGTGTGCTTCTTGCCTGGATGATCTCACGTCGTTTTGGGGAGTGTCTACCCATGCTGCAGCACCAGACGCCTGTAAGATGTCGCATTTGGGTTCATCCACTTGTGGCCCAACGTACGAAGAAAGGCCATTTCCATAGCCTGTATGAGGACTTACGACGGCATCCTGAAAAATTTAGAGCCTTCTGCCGCATGTCTGTGGACACATTTAACCTTCTGCTTGAGCAGATTCGCTCTGGTCTCACCTACAAGAATACCAACATGAGACGCTGCATTTCGCCTGAGGAACGTCTGCTTGTGACCTTGAGGTATGTGTGCAGCTGCTATTACTTAGTCAATGACACTGTCTGCTTTACCAGCCCCCCCTAACATGTGTTGTGGCTTTCTTTTTCTTTCTCTTTGTTTTCTAGATTTCTGGCCACAGGCAATAGTTATCATTCGTTACATTTTGAATTTCTTTTGGGAGTGACCACCATTTCGTTCATTGTCACATCCACCTGTGTCGTGTTGTGGCAGAGGTTAAAGACCACGGTCATGCCTCAGCCCACGACAGAACAGTGGCTAAGTATTTCTGAGGGATTTCTTAGAGGAAGTGAATTTCCAAATTGCATTGGTGCCCTAGACGGCAAACACATTCGTGTGAGAAAGCCCCCACACAGTGGCTCGCAATACTATAACTACAAGCAGTTTTTTTCCATGGTATTGTTAGCCTTGGCGGACACGAATTATTGTTTCACTATTGTTGACATCGGCTCGTATGGAAGCTCGGCAGATGCCCGCATATTCCGTTCATCAAGAATGGGGAAGCGACTCGTGAATAATCGACTGGCGGTGCCGGAACCTTCCATCCTCCCGGGCTCCAGCGGACCCCCAATCCCGTATGTCATCGTGGCGGATGAGGGGTTTGCCCTGACAAGGCAAGTCATGCGTCCTTTTGCGAGAAGGAGCTTGGATGACCGTCAGCGCATGTTCAATCTCCGCCTAGGCCGAGCTCGTCGATGTGTGGAATGTGCCTTTGGCATTATGTCGAACAGGTGGCGTGTCTTTCTGACGACAATGCAATTGTCCATGCAGAATGTCACACGTGTTATACAAGCGTGTGTCGTTCTGCATAACTTCTGCCGCATTAATGATGCTACCTTTGATGCAGAATATATCCTAACACATGCAGGCAGCAGCCACACTGTCCCGGTTATTCCTCTCGGCCGATCTCTCTCATCCGGCCTTCGAGTGCGGGATACTTTGGCGGCATATTTCGAGTGCCCATCAGGAGCCGCACCGTGGGGGCGTGATGACCTTTGAAGGGTTGTCTGTTGTTTGGAGGCTTCACTACACACGTCACATGTGGCCAGGGTTTTTAGAAGTTTTTGGGGTTCGTGTTGCGTTAGGGACTCGCAAAACATGAGGACCCTTGACGCGGCTTGCGAGCTTACATCTGTCGGGGTTTGAGCAGGACTTTTGACATTTGGCAACATGCTTTCTGGAGATAGAATGATGGCCGGCCTAAAGTTAGGCAAGTCCAATTGCAAGTGTACTTAGTGTGCTTCGGGGCCCATGACAGCACCCAAACGTTCGCACCTCTTGCAAACAATGTCAAACCCCCGAGAGATTAACTAAAACCTCATATCACGTGTGCATGCATTGGGCCCAAAGGCCAGAAGTGTGAGAGGGTATAGCCAAAAGAAATGTGGGTCAAACATTGTGTTGAGGGGTGTAAAATAAAAACAACACGCAGTAGAAACAATCAACATCCATGTTTTTAATGTGTTCAGAATTCACACAACGGAAACATGGTGTGGTCAGGAAAATACACATACATATTGTATAAACCAACGAACACCAACATGGTGTAATCTATATGCGAGGACGAGTTGCCATCGCTTCATAAAAAACAAATGGTTTGGATTGTGGGGCGGTGTGGAGGCGTCGATCAAGGTTATGATCGACGCTTGCAGACGGGCCATACGATCCATGGGGACCAGCCGGAGTAGGGGAACGATGCTGCGCCCAAAGGAGTCGTTCCCGTCCTCATCCGCGGCTCGCCGTAGATATTCAAGGACCCGGCTATCAACTTGCCCAACAGCGGAGGCCTGTGGAGCACGGCGCCGGCGAGTGGGGGCACGCACGGGGCGCTCCTCAGCCGGAGAGGCCATGGCCCGTGCAGACTGGACAGGGGCGGGGTCCAGGGGTGTCGGCTCGGGGCTAAGGGGCAGGACATGGGCAGCAGGAGGTTCCGGCAGAGACTCTCTGATGTCCGTCTCCTCAGTTGTATCCTCCAAATTGTCGGTGGTTCTATAATGGGAAAATTGCGTAAGAACAGAATATAGAACAATGCCCACAACAGCATGATGGCAAACAGGACATGGGCGAACACACATTAGACACATGCAAAAGCAGAATCTCTTACGTGCGCATCTCTATTATGTCCTTCAGGAACATCAACTGTTTTGTGTACATGTAGGGGCGCTTACGCGAGCCGCCATCTCCGCTGCGTCCCTTTTCCCCCATTTCTCGGCGGAATTGGTCCCGGCAGCTCCGCCACCGTGTTTTGATATCTTGGACTATTGGAGTAAAAACAAATATAACGCCATAAGAACTGTGCCCCCTCACTAAAATGAGGGGCCCTGCCCTGCCAATGACATGGTACAAGGTGATGCGCCTGCTCCACAAAAGGTCATTGGGCAAATGCGCGGAAGACACATACAGGGCCCCAGTTCTTCAATAGGGATGACATTGCATTGCAGGAATAAACATGGTACTCACCCAACCGACTGCGGTCCCGGGTTCGGCCACTCTCCCACTCCTCGCCAAAAAGCTCCCTCGCTACCTCCTCCCAGGCGTCCTCCTTGACCGTGCGGTCGTGGTACGCCTCCGCGCGAGTGTCCCAAATCGCACCATGGCCCTGGACCAGGGCGATGAGGTGCTCCACGTCAATCCCATGGCAGCAGATGTCAGTGGAGGGAAAGTTCTGTGTCAATAGGCTTGCCCACTCGCAGTGAAAACGCAAGCACTTCCTGGTTTTTGTTTGCTTTGTCCAGCTTTATAAACTCTTTTTCATGGACGTAACAAGTGATGCGTGAATTTCGCGCATGCAACGCAGGAGCGACCGTGTGTCATGCGTATTTTTCATGCACCCATTGACTTCAATGGGTACGTGATGCGCGAAAAACGCACGATTATAGAACATGTCGTGAGTTTTACGCAACGCACTCACGCTGCGCAAAATTCACGCATCGTCTGCACTGCCCCATAGAGTAATATAGGTGCGTACGACACACGTGAAAAGCACGCGCGTCGCACGCGCGTATATTACGCTCGTGTAAATGAGGCCTTACAGTGTGATTGTGCAGTGAAAGAAGCTGGGCTGGAACAATGAGAAGTGTATAACTGCTGTAATCTTAGACTCCGTTTTGGCGACTTGATAAATGAGAAAGAGGATTTGTTATCATTATCTAAATTGTATCTGAAGTTGGTGCAGGATGGGAGAGTTCCAGTCTTGGAGGGTGCTCTTTATTAAAAAATGCACATTGTTTTGAACAAGTAATAAAACAGATATTCAATACAATATGCCCATTTGCATTTAAAGCGTACCTCTAAGGCCCTGTTCACACGGAGTATTTTGCAGCCAGAAAAAAATCTGTGTTGACACATAACATTTCCTGTTGTGGCGATCTTATCTTCTCATCAGTGTGGATTCATTTTTATATACTGTCAACAAACCTTCCCGCCGCAGCCCTTTTTCAGATTTTCATTTTAATTTTTCCTCCCACATTCCAAAATCCAGAACTTTTTTATTTTTCCGTCGATATAGTCCTATGAGGGCTTGATTCTTGAGGGACGAGTTGTAGTTTTTCGTAGCAATATTTATTGTGCCATATAATGTACTAGGAAACGGGAAAAAATTATTTGTGGGGTAGAAAATGAAAAAAACAGCGATTCCTCCATTGTTTTTCGCGCATAGTTTTTACGGAATTCACTGTGCAATTAAAACAACATGTTAACTTTATTCTGAGGGTCAATACGATTACGGTGATACCAAATATATATATATATATGTATATATATATATATATATATATATATATATATATATATATAGTTTTTTTCCATATTTTAGTACTTTTACAAGTAAAAAACCTAAATGTAAAAAATTTAATTTATTTTGTGTCGCCAAATTCCGAGAGCCATAAGTTTTTTCTTTTTCCGTCGATTAAGTGGTATGAGGGCTTATTTTTATGCAGGATAAGCTGTCGTTTTTAATGATACCATTTTGGGGTACATGCGAGGTTTTGATCACTTATTATTTCATTTTTTTTGTGTGAAATGAGGTGACCAAAAAATTTAAATTCTGGCGTTTACATTGTTTTTTTACGGCGTTCACCATGTGGGTTAAGTAATGACATATTGTAATAGTTCCGACTTTTACGGGCGCGGCAATAACAATTATGTTTATTTATTTATTTTTTTACTATGCTCTAGGGGGAAAATGGTAAAAGTAATTTTTTTTAACTTTAAATTAAACTTTTTTTGTTACATACAAAAACAACTTTATTTTACTAGTTTTTACTTTTTTTATTAGTCCCCCTAGGGGACTTCAACCAGTGATCGATAGATCACTTACAGGATATACTGCAATACTAATGGATTACAGTATATCGTGATTCTGACAGGCTTCTATTAAGCCCTGCCGGAGGACCTGGGGGCCTTCATTAGGCCCCCAGGCAGCCATAGCAATCGTCGCCACCCGCCATGATTGCATTGCGGGGGGCGCAATGAGTTGCTAGAGGGGGTCGCCTCCCTCTTTCTAACAATTTAAATGCTGCAGTCGCTATTGACCGCGGCATTTAACTAGTTAAACGAGAGGGATCGCGCTCGGGCGCGATCCCGCTCGTTACTCTGAAGTGTCGGCTGTAACATACAGCCAACACCGACATCGTATGGAGCGGGTTCACTCCGTGAGCCCGTTCCATACTTCCACTACCCGACTTTGGCGTATGGATACGTCAAATGTCGGGAAGGGGTTAAAGAAAGAAATATTTACTTTTATTGAGCTTATAGACTCTGTCTTGTATAGGTTTTCATATATCTTGAATGAGTACAGCTCTGTGATATATTGGGGTCACTTATAATGTCCAAGTAATGGAATCACATGCAGTCATTATAGGTTGGATTATATTGTCTTTCTGTTTAATTACAGACACCAGCATTGCAGCTCCCATGGATTACAAAGCCAGAGAACGTGCCTGGCTGTCCAAAATAGAATCTGTTTTTAATAATGAATCCACTGATGATGGTGAAGGAATCAGAAGACAATTACGTGTTTGCTGCATAAATGCACATAAATCTGGTGGAATATCACATTTCTTGAGCGATATATCCAGAAGGGCCTTATTCCTAGGGGCCTAAGTGTACAGGTCTTCCCTTCTTTGCCAATAACAGATAAGAGCTTTGTGACACAGTGGGAATAGGCATGGAACTGTTGTTCAAAAATATTTCTAGAGTTATTAATTGGCCTCAATACAAAGTCTTTGGATGATTTGGATAAGGAGATTGAACTCAATCAGATATCTTTAAGAGACACAAGTACATCTGATGACTTACAAAGATGGAATTCCGAACTAGATAAACAGTGTGAGGCTACTGGAGTTTGCTTTAACACGTAATGTCTTTACATTTAATGGGTCCTTCTACCTGCAGCTCCAGGGCACCGCAATGGGGGCTGCATATGCGCCCTCATATGCAAATTTGTTTTTGGGGCTGTGGGAGAGAGACCTTTTCCTGTCGGATCGTGAGTCATCAATGGACCTGGTCATATTTTGGGTCCGGTACATTGATGAAATTTTCATGATCTGGCAGGGTACATCGGGACAATTAGACCAGTTTATGTCCCAACTGAATGCCAACGATTATAACATCAAATTGACATATAAAATGGATAAATATTAAGTTGAGTTTCTTGACATTGTGACAGTAATGGTGACAGTAATGGTGATGTAAAATGTACTGTCAAATGTGACAGTAATGGTGATGTTCAAACTGATTTATGCAGAAAGGAAACTTTTGCATGCGACCTCAGCACATCCGAAACAAACTATATCGGCGATACCAACAGGACAGTTCCTGCGGATAAAACGGATTTGTTCAACTGAGGAAGACTATTGCAAACAAGCTAAGGATTCAGAGGCTCGCTTTTTACAGCGCAAATACAGCAGACGATGTATAAAAAAGGCTAGGAAAATGGCCCAGGAAACTGCGGAAACCAAACTTCTACAACCAGTGGGTATAAAAGTACACACTAACCAGGTAAGATTTATTACACCATATCATTCCCGATGGGAACAGATGAAGGAATGTATGGAGAAATATTGGTCAATACTTAAATCTGATCCAATATTGAGTAAAATCTTACCTGACTACCCCCCGATAATGTACAGAAGGATGAGGAATCTGAAAGATCATTTGGTTCAGAGTTTATATACTAGTACCCAACCAAGAATAATTTTTGTGTATAAAGGACCAAGATGGGGATGTTCCCCTTGTGGGCAGTGTATTTCTTGCCCAAATATTGAGCGATCTGATGAATTTTCGAATTCTGAGGGCACAAAGACATTTAAGATTGTGTGGCCCATTAAGTGTACAACACAATGTGTGATCTATTACACTACATGTGCATTTCCTATGATTTACGTAGGCCTATCCACTTGAGAGTTAAAAACTTGTGTTAGAGAACACGTGAGGGACATTGAATCAGCCAAGTATATTCACGAAATGGAAAAACTTGCTAAATTAAAAACTATTCCCTGTCACTTTAGGCAATATCACAACTGTAACTCAAAACTATTAAAAGTAAAAGGGATTTACCATCTCCAGACTTATATAAGAGGAGGTGACACCATGAAGAAACGCCTACATCTGGAAGGTACGTGGATTTGGAGGTTAGGGATTCTACAACCGTGTGTACTCAATGAGTCCCATAGTTTTGCTTCGTTTCTCTGATTGTTGAAACTGTTCATTTGTGGTTTCCATACAAGTGATTTTATTTCTAATTTTTAATATGTTTTTAACACAATTTTTTTCTACTCTAATATAGGGGATGGATCTATATATACCAATACCCATAATATACAAGGACATGCCATTTAAGAAATATTCCTGCATCATTAAATGTATGCTATAGAGAGTCTACTAATACTCTACTTCAATATATAGTGAACTTCTTTTGATTGATTTTGATTTCATAGTTACTTGTTCAAAATTTATTGGTTGTCATATATATATATATATATATAGATATATATATATATATATATCTAGATAGATAGATAGATAGATAGATAGATAGATAGATAGATAGATAGATAGATAGATGTACATATACACGTAATACATTTATATATGTTTAATTTTTATATACTTTTATTATATATTATTTTCGGGAGTAATGGCAGTATACCTTTGATATACACTTTTTGCTGGGATTAGCGTTTTAATAATCACACAGGGTGTCTTTAGTTTATATTTTTTACACTTCCACTGTCACATACAACATATATTAAAAAAAATCACTTATCACAATACATGATAATACATTCCACAATATTTATTTCATTATTTTCCACTTCCATTATTATATTGTTTTGATTACAAAATAAAATAATACAATAAATTATATAACATTTGCTATTTAGCTACATGCACATTGTTGTGACTTGTGATTATGCACAGCAACTGTATATCTATAGTTTATATATATATATATATATATATATATATATATATATATATATATATTTCGCTATGTTTATTATTATTTTTTGTGCACATGTAATTTTGTTATTATACATTTCTGCAATGTCAAATATATTTATATAACAAATATGCAATCATTTAAGTGAGGAGTCTCACTGCTTATAACATGATGTAGGGAGATATGATTGCATGTAGCATTAGACTTGCATTAGAAAGGGACTGCAATTTTCATTTGAATGTTGCGGCTATTTCTTGTGAGGTAATTCCTAGGTGTTTCTAACTATACCAGCATTAAATGCCATATCTTATTGGACACGTATCTTATCTCACCCCTTGTGCGCATGCTTAGGCATCCACGGTAACCTTGAAGGACCCAGTATCTCTATGTGAATGTGATGCCTCACGATGCAATGACGTAACATGCATCTGAGCGTATCACGTGGCACTTGACGCTGTTCTCATGGGAGGTACACCATGGGGTTTGGCCGTGGCCATTGAGCGCTTTGGGCAAAAAATGCTGTAAAAAAAAACTCCTCTGCCTCCCATTGATTTCAATGGGTAGTCAGAGATTGAACAGCGGATAGAAAGAGCATGTCACTTTTTTTCCCGCGAGTGGGAAAAAACGCCTCCGCCTCCCATTGTAACCAATAGGAGGTGGTTTCGGTTGTTTTTTGGCGCCGATTCCGACGCTGTTTGTGTGTACAGGGCCTAAAGATAAAAAGATTTTTATATGTGTTCCTTTTAACACAATAAAAAACTTTTCAATACATAACACTAACCTTACTGCAAGCGTTAGCCTGCTATGCTGTAGTCTTCTTTCCTCTCTTCCTGCTCCTCTGTCGCTTTTACTTCGGCAGTCCCAGCTCGTTATCAATTGGAATCCCTAGCCAGCAACATCAGATGTACAATGATGTCAGGGGAATCCCTAGAACTGGAGTCTCGGAGCAGAGTTTATACTAGCGCTCTGCCCAGGACTCAAGCTCTGCTCCTGACATCATTGACCATATATGGACAGTGATGTCAGGGGAATCCCAAGAGCTGGAGCTCTGGAGTATATCCTGTACTAGCGCTCTGCCAAGGGATTAATGCTCTGGGGAAGACCATGACATCACTAGGAGATATTAGTGAACATTCACCTACTTATAAAGTAGGTAAATGATCACTAGTAACTGCACTTGCCATGAGGTGAGGTGAGCCAGCCATCTCAGGCGGCGCCACTGAGCTAAAAACGGAAGGCGGCATTCTGTGCATATGGGCAGGGCCGGGGGGCACGTGGGGAGGGCATGGGAGTGTACGTTAACTAGCAAACATGTAGGACGATAGGCGGAAGTCTCCTAGTACACTCCTCCTCTTTGACACTGCACGCAACATGCGCCACCAGGGAGGAGCATAAAGAAGCAGGTCTGCAGGAGGAGCGGTCGAACGTTCTATCCTGAAGAAAAGAAGAAGAGAGTGGCTGGTAAGTAATGAGGTAAGGGCAGAAGGCTGAGTCATTGTTTTTAAAGACTAGAGCGTCAGAGCGCCGCATACTGCCCTCAGCCTCCTGTCCCCACTAATTTAAACGTAATCGGCCGACGCTGGGGGGAGTTATACTGCAAGGGAGAGGGGTATCTGAGCATCTCGCTGACAGCAGAGGGCTCAGTAGGATGAATAATCCCCCATAGAGTCCTCAGTAGCTATTATACTGAAACGGGGGGTCTGAGCATTTGACTGACTGCAGTGGGCTTTATGGGGGAACCCCCCTTATAGTATATTAGCTACTGAGGGCTCTATGGGGGATTATTCCCCCTCATTGAGCCCTCAGCAGTCAGTCAGATGCTTAGCCCCCCCTGCAGTATAATCCCCACCATGGGGCCCTCAGTAGTTATTATACTGTAAGGGAGGGGGTCAGAGCATCTGACTGACTGTTGAGCACTCTATGTGGGGATTCCTCCCCCCCACAGAGCCGTCAGAGTCAGACACTCAGTCCCCCTTGCTGTATAATTTCCCCCATACCACGCTCAGTAGTTATTATACTGCAAGGGGAGGGGTGTCTGACTGCTTCAACTGTAACAGAAGTTTTAAAAAACTTTTGACCGGTGAGGGTCCAAGCACTTGGACCCCCACTGATCGCTAACATGAAGCATAAGAAATGCTTAGGTCAGCGCTGTGCCACTTCATTTCTGATCGCCTTTTCTTGGATCGGTGTACGGGCTCATAAACTCACAGCGCTTACCCAATCACTTCTGCCTCTTCGTTTTAGCGATTAGTGGGGGTCTCAGTGCTCGGATATCCATCGACCACAACTTCTGACATGTCAGTATGACATGTCAAAAGTTTTTTAAAAGTTTAGTTACACTTTAAAGGAAATGTATTCTAACTTTATTAGAGGAGTCCCTGCATTAGCATTTTCTGGAGCACAGGACCTCCCAGATGCGCCAGAATTATTAATATCTATTCATTTCTTCTGGCGTATCTCTTGTGCGCCACAAAAGAAATTAGAGTTCATTGACATCTAGTTACTATTGCGGCGCAGGGGAGAAGACTGATTTAGGATTTAGGTGAGTATAAGTTTTTGTTAAAATTTTCTTATTGAAAATTTTTGTTTTGCAGGTCGTTGGACCGTTTGGCCTACGTCAAAGTTTCATTGGACTACGTTGATGATTTACGCTTAATTTAAGAAAAATAATAATAAAATGATCAAAGAGTGTTGTGTGGGGGAGTTTTTATTTCAATAATAAAACTAATTTGTGTCTGTGTTTTTTTTAATACTTTATTAGTGCCTTAGTAATGGCAGTTGTCTGATTGACGGCGTCCGCTACTAAGGTGGGGCTTAGGGTTAGTCAATAAAAGGGCTAACCCCTCATTATTACCCCGGTACTCACCGTCACCAGGGGTGCCAGGAAGAGCCGGGTATGATACAGTACCTGACAATCTGTAGCGATGGTCGGCCACTGGGGCGGCCGCAGGCTGGTATTATCAGGCTGCGAAGAGAAAAAAAATTGTGGGCCTTCCCACCTTTGTAACGCTAGGCTGCTGCTGCTATGTTGTATCTGGCTGGTTATGAAAAATGGGTGGAACCCCACGTAATATTTAAATTTTTAAAAAAAATGGAAAAATGTTGTGAGGTTCCCCCCATTTTTCATAACCAGCCAGATACAATAAAGCAACTGTAGCCTAGTACTACCAGGGTGGGAAGTGCCACAGTTGTTGGCCCTTGCCAGCCTCATAATACAGATGTAGCCATCTTTACCTTTGACTTTTAATGCATTAAATAAACAATGGCTAGATCTCTTATCTTGACTTTTTCAATGACTTTTCAATGGCTTGTTGTGTGATATCACGCTGCAGCAAATTATCAGAATCAAGTTAAAGATGGCTGCATCCGTACCAGCCTGCGGCCATCCGAATGCCCGACTATCACTGCAGATGGTCGGGTACTGGATCGTACCCGGCTCTTCCAAGTACCCCTGGTGGCGGTGGGTATCGGGATAATAATGGGGGGGTTAATGTTAGCCTTTTTAATGGCTAACACTAAGCCTTGTCTTAGTCAATCAGACAGAAGCCATTACTTAGGCCCCATGCACACGACCGTAAAATCGCCCGCAATGACGGACCATATTACGGTCCGTAATTACAGACCCATTTGTTTCTATGGCCGGCGGACACCTTCCCGTATACTTATGGGAAAGTGTCCGTGCCAAAGAAACTTAAAAAATAGGACGCGTCCTATTTTTTTATTTTACGGACCGTGCTCCCATACTTTATAATGGGGGCATGGCCCGTAAATGCGGAAGGCTGTCCGCGCCAGCCGTAACTATAATGACAAGTTGTAATTACGGGCACGGTCGTGATACAATTAAAAAAAAAAAAAAAAAACATAAGGAAACATTTTTATTTGAAATAAGAAATACCTCATGCAAGCCTATTTCAGCATTTTATTTTTTTTAAAAAGTCGATTATCGAAGTAGTCCAACGAATCTACGACTTAGTCTAAATGGTCAAGCAGAACCTAACAAAAAAAAAAAGTTAGCAGTATGAAAAATACAAAAACGTATATTTTTTCTCCCCCTGCGCTGCAATAAATACTAGAGGTCAAGGAAAAATAATTTCCCTTCATGTAACTCTGCCACCTATCAACTGCAAAGTTATCTGCCAGAGGGAAAAATATTTACAATGAGAAAAATGAGTTCAAGAAATTCTAATCCCCTAATTTCCTTCTGACAGATGATTTTCCCATTGACGGGTAGCAGACTTCTATAGGGGTGAGGTTAGGGCAATTGCCCAGTGCCCTCAGAATGGGCCGCTACTCTTGCACCAGTGCTGTGTGATTCCACCCAAGCCTTACATTTCATTAAATTGGGGGCTGATCATTGTTTGTGTTTTTTCCACCCCTGCCCTAGATTTCAATCCCATATCCGCCACTGTGTGCAGAATATCACAAGTTCACAACAGAGCTTGCAGAGGAGAAGAGCACGCCCCTGTGGACAATGATTCAGAGAGCGCGTCTAACAGTGAGTATGGCTGGCTTTACAACTATGCACCAGCATTTCTCCTCCACAGCCTTTACATCTTATTAGATGAGAAGAGGAGGAGAAGGGCTGACTGTGGCTGCCAGCATTCACTGCTGGTACTTTTTTTTTATTAGAAAAATATAAAACATTACAAAAATATACAATATTTACAAAACAAACAAAACTTATGTACATTCCTGTACATCTTAAACAAAATAACTACCCAGCCTGGCCAGTCTTACATACATCCCCATGCATACATAACTATAAACCCATACCCATTCATACTCACACTTATACCCCCCAACCACAAGAAAACATAACTATAATACAATATACTACATACTTCTCATAACATATTCCTATCATCTTTTGCCAACCAATGGCCCCCCAAAACCCCACATATACATATAAAAAAATAACACCAAAATAATAATAATATAATAATAATAATAATAAAAATAATAACAAAATTAACCCCTTCAGGACTGAGCCTGTTTTGACCTTGAGGACAAAGCCGATTTTTCAAATCTGCCATGTGTTACCTTATGTAGTAATAACTTGGGAATACTTTTACCTATCCAAGTGATTCTGAGAATGTTTTCTCATGACATATTTTACTTTATGTTAGTAAAAAAATGTGGTCGATAAATTCAATATTTATGTGGGAAAAACACAAACATTTTTAGAAAATGTGCAAAAATTTGCATATTTCTAAAATTAAATGTATCTGCTTGTACGACAGACAGTAATACCACACAAAATAGTTACTATTTCATATATTCCATATGTCTACTTTATATTTGCATAATTTTTTTGAACATTCTTTTTTTTTCTAGGACGTTACAAGGCTTAGAACTTTAGCAGCAATTTCCCATATTTTCAAGAAAATCTCAAAAGCCCATTTTTTCAGGGAACAGTTCAGTTCTGAAGCGGCTTTGAGGGCCTTATATATTAGAAAGTTCCCATAACTCACCCCATTTTGAAAACTGCACCCCTCATAGTATTCAAAACAACATTCAGAAAGTGTTTTAACCCCATACGTGTTTCTCAGGAGATAAAGCAAAGTAGAGGTGAAATTTACAAATTTAATTTCTTTTTGCCAAAATTCATTTGTAATACAGTTTTTTCTGTAACACAGAAGGTTTTACACGAGAAATGCAATTCAATATATATTGCCCAGATTGTGCAGTTTTTAGAAATATCCCAAATGTGGCCCTAGTATGCTACTGGACTGAAGCACCGGGCTCAGAAGCAAAGAAGCACCTAGAGAATTTTGGGGCCTCCTTTTATTTTAATATATTTTAGACACCATGTCAGGTTTGAAGAGGTCTTGTGGTGCCAAAGCAGTAAAAAAAAAAAAAAAATTAGCCCATTTTGGAAACTACACCCCTCAATGAATATCAACATTATTCCCACTAAAATGTTGAATTTTTGAATTTTCAAAAATAATAAAGTAGGAAAAAGCACCCCAACATTTGTAAAGCAAATTCTCCCGAGTACGGCAATACCCCACATGTGGTCATAAATGCTTTTTATTAGAAATGAATTAACCCTTTTCCTTTTTTTTTTTCTAAATTCTTTTTTATTTAGCTTTTTTCCTTGTAAATATTTCTGTGCATTTACAAGAAACAAGGTATGACATTGCCCATACCCTGTTGATATTACATATTTATACATATCATTACATGTATTAAAACTCACAATCAATTACATTGGAAATGCAGTATGACTTCAAATGCAGATTATATAATAAACTTGTTAACCTTTAACCCAACAACTGTGGTATTCTAATTAGTATCTTGTCTCACTCTTCTTCTCCTATCCCTGTTCATGTCTCTATCCTATGTACTTCTGTCTAATGCCTTGGCATTGTAACCTTCAGTTTCCCCAAGGTCCCCTTAATGTCTTCGGAAAGGTACCATTTAGTGTGCTGGAAACCCGCCATCATTTTTTCTATATCTGTGACAGACATTTGTACCAAGAACTGTTTCCATTTTTTGAAGAATTTTGCAGTTTTCCGCTCTTTGTGTAATAAGGCCTCATTCCTATCTGAATATAGGTATTTTTGTAGTTGTTGAATTAGTTGTTCTAGTGTCGGTGCATTATTTTCCAGCCAATTTTTTAGAATACATCTTTTGGCTATTAGTATTATTATGTGTACTAGTGGAGGTATGTGTTGCAAGGCCCCTTCCACTTCAGTGTCTACTGACGCTGATGATTGAAATAACAGAAGTGTAGGATTCAGTGGTATAGATCCTTCCCAGAGCTTCCTAATGTATCTTAGTATTTCTAACCAATATCCCTGAGTGGCAGAACACAACCATATGCCATGGTATAGATCCGTGTGTGGCTGGGCACACTTTGGACAGGAATGTAACCGATCTGGCTCTCTGGCGCTTGGCGGTATGTTAAAAGCATAAATGGCTGCATGTATCAGCCTGAATTGCGTCTCTCTCCACACTTCATTTATAACATGCTTCCTCACTGTTTTCCACCCCTCTAGTATTTGCTCATTTATCTCTGGTGTTTTAAAAATACGTCTCCAGTATGGAAATTGTTTTTTTTTCCCTGCTTGCACATAAATATCTTTCATCGTCTGATATAATATCGATAGAGACTTCCTATGTGGATCTTCTCCCACTAGTGTGTCAAATGGATTATCAACAATTTCCTTTTCTAAGTTTCCCACCAGCTTTGTACATAACGTTTTAACCTGCATATATTGCAGAAAATGCGTTTGTGGGATCCCATATTCACTGCCCAATTCTAGCAACGTCTTCAATCTCGGCTCCGTCGCATGCAACAGATGTTTCACTGCGGCTACCCCATTTTGCTTCCATGTCCTAAATAGGCTACTGGACATCCCTGCCGGGAATTGTATATGCGACCATAGGGGTAAGTATTTCGACAATTGAAAAGAGAGACCCTGCTTTTTCCTCACCTCTTTCCAGCACATTATAGTGTCACGTAATATAACTGAAGATTTAACACTGTGCGGGAGATTTGCAAGTTTTGTGTGCAATAAAGCTCGTAGATCCCATTTTCCTGCCAGTGCTGATTCTAAGTCGTGATTGGAGTAGTGGTTTGTTTTATGTATCCAGTCCAGGACATGCCGGAAAAGACTAGCGATGTTGTATCCCCTCAAGTGTGGTATGTTCACTCCCCCCTGCCAATGGTATCCCTGCAATTTTAGCAACGATATTCTGGGGCGCTTATTTAACCATATGAATTTTGTTACGTCGGAATTAAAGGCATTGACATCTTTGTGTTTCAGCAGAATTGGCAGTGTTTGCAATGGATACAACAGCCTCGCAAAGGATATCATTTTGACTAGATGGCATCTACCGAACATGGAGAGCGGCAATGTCTTCCATCTCTGTAGTTCTAGCCTTATTTTGTGGAAGATGGGTTCATAATTAAGTCGATATAAGGTTCCCGGGGTCCGCCCTATCCGTATCCCCAAATACGTTATCTGCAATTTTTATACCCAGTTGCTGGAGGTGTCCGTCTGCTGCGTGGTTATATTGTGTTAAACCTAATAGTTCGCTCTTGAGTGGGTTAATTTTTAGGCCTGCATATTGCCCAAATTCCTGAATCACTTCAAAGACTTTAGGCAGATGACTGGACGGGTGAGACAGGAACAGCAGAATATCATCTGCAAAAACCGCAGTTTTAACCTCCACTCCTCCCACTCGAACACCAGTATATATATGCCCATGTTCCAAGACCTGTATCAATGGCTCTAATGCTAGATCAAATAGGAGCGGCGAAAATGGGCACCCCTGTCTGGTGCCTTTATGTAATTTAAAAGTGGCTGATCTAATGCCCGGCGTGCAGACCGCAGCCGTGGGGTTGTCATATAGTGTTTTCAGGTAGACCCTAAAAGCCCCTTGTATGTTGAATTTATCTAGGACCATGTCTAGCCACCGCCACTCGACATTATCGAACGCTTTCTCAGCATCCAGCAGTACTATCGCTGATTGGCTGTGTGACTCTGGCTGAGCTACTATCTTGTCCATGACTCCCAGAACTTTTCTGATGTTCGTGACTGCCGATCTACCCTTAATAAACCCCACTTGTGATTTCCCCACCAAGAGAGGCATCAGCTGGGCTAGCCTGGCTGCCATTATTTTGGAGACCAGTTTGAGGTCTTGATTTATTAAGGATATGGGTCTGTATGAGCCCGGTAGTAACAGATCTTTTCCCGCCTTGGGTAGTACCTTTATGTACGCCGTATTTGCTGCTGCTGGAATGGCCCCACCCTGTAATAGTGAATTGAAGTATGCTAATAGCGTCGGGGTTATTTGTTCTTGTAAGATTTTATAAAATTCCGCCGGGTAACCATCCGGTCCCGGCGCCTTCCCAGTTGGTAGTGATTTTATAGTCTGTTGCAATTCTTCCAATGTTATTGGTGCATTCAATTCCGCTAATTGTTCCTGGTCTAAAGTAGGCATGGTGAGGTTGGTTAAAAACTGACTGCCCTGCGTGTCTCCAGGTACCTTTGTGGATGCATATAACTGTTGATAGAAAGCCTGTAGCACAGCATTCATTTTTCCAGGATCAGTGTGAATTCTACCCTCATGATCCCTTAATTTGGTGATATGTGTGTGCGGTCTAAACCCTCTAGACATTCCTGCCAGCATCCTTCCAGCTTTGTTTCCAAAACGAAAAAGTTTAGCCTCATAAAGTGATCTCCCAAACTTCTCCTTATTGTCCAACCATGTTTCAAAGTGTCCCCTGGCCTCTATCCATTTAAGTTTTTTATCCGTGACTGGATTGGCTAGAAAGGCAGAATATGCCATTCTAAGGCTGTCACTACACTCCCTAAATTTCTGTTGTGTTTGCTTTTTCCTATACGTGACGTGTGAGATGAGCCTCCCTCTCAAGACAGCTTTAGCCGTTTCCCAAAATAGCGTCTGATCTTCAGTGTGTTCCGCATTATCCGTCGCGTATTCTAGCCACCACCCCCTGATCAGTTGTTGAAAGTCATCCTCTTCTGCTAGGTGGGCCGGGAATTTCCACTGAACAAATTCTCCCCTGGGATGTGCATCTGTCAGTACCAGTCGCACTGGCGCATGATCAGATATGATCATGTCCGTGATGTCTACCTGCTCTACACGTTGTAAGAGCTGTCGGCTTAAGAAAATGTCATCTAATCTAGACCAGGATTTATGATATGGGGAGTAGTATGTGTATTCCCTATCGTCAGGATGCCTATACCTCCAGCTATCCGTTATTTGCGTGGCTTGTGAGAATTCCGGCAGAATGCCATCTGTAGCGAGCGTCGACGTCTGTGCACTTCTCTTCCTGTCTTCCTCTATACAACTTACTGAATTAAAGTCCCCCCCCCACTAACTTCAGTGCACAAGTGTCCGCTAGTAGTGTAGTTTGCAGGTTCTGATAGTAAGCGCGGTTATTTGTGTTGGGCGCATAGATGCTATATACACTAAACTCCCCCAATTGCGTGTCTAGTAAGATTTGTATCATGCGCCCCTCCGAGTCTGCATGTTTCGATCGCAATGTGGCAGCAAAGTTTTTATTTACTAAAATCAGCACCCCATTTTTTTTCTTAATTGCTGGAGAACCATAAACCTGTCCCACCCAGAATTTGCGCATCCTACAAAAATCTCTTTTCTCTAGGTGCGTTTCCTGGAGTAAGGCCAGATCCGCCTTTAGTTTTCCAAGATGTCGTAGGACCATTGACCGCTTGTGTGGGGATAAGAGCCCCTTAACATTCCACGTCACTACTCTCATAAAGGACTTTTATGGTATGTGTCTGTGATAGTGGACAATATTCCCTTATCCCATATGTGATGTTGTATTGTGATAGGACATATCTGAGGGATCTGAGCTCCCCATATTGTGAATCAATTAGTTTAACACGACTACCACTCAACCTTAACACCCAACTGTTAACCAACAATTTAACTCCCCCCGTTGCCCTTGGAGAAACCCATTTCTCCTTTTCAGCATTACTCAGGACTTCTCTTTTTTCTGCCATGTGATTTCCTCTAACCTACTCTTGGGCTTGTCCTAAGCAGCATAACACGTTTAATAGAAATTACCATCACCTCACCAGGCTACATGCTAGTATATATGTCTATTCTACACTGGCAACCGCATTTTAGTTCAAAATAACATTTAGTATCACATATATTCCCTGTCAGGCAAAGTAAAACATTTGTAAAGTCCATCATCTGCAGTACTCACGACTCCCGTCACTCGAGTACTCAACCAGCGTCTGGTTTTGGATGACTTCTATCCGTGTCGTGGGGTCTGCGGCGGTCTTCTTTCTTTTGGTGGCTGTCCCTTCAGTTGCGATACATTCTGCTGTGCGTTCCCTCTTGTAGAGGTTTCATCTGCTTCAGTGGACCCTGGAACAATGAGCAGGTCCCTGTATACGGCTTCTGCTTCCTGATGATCTGTGTAAACTTGTAGTGTGCCGCTTGGAGTCGTTACCCTCAAAATCGCCGGATATTGTAGTTGAAACTTCATGCCTTGCTTGTGAAACGCTGTGCAGATTCTACTAAATAACTTGCGCTTCTTTGACACTTCCGCTGAATAGTCGCCAAACAACATGATTGTGATTCCATTTAATTTCACCGGGCCCTTTCTGTTCTTGTATAGTCGCAGTAGCGTTTCTTTGTCGGAGTAATCTAGGTAGCGGACTATGACTTGTCGGGCTCTCTGCGGCTGCCCTTGGAGCTGTGTCGACTTCTGTCTGTCAGGTCCCACTCTGTGTGCTCTTTCCACTTTGCATGGACTTTCCATGTTCAATATCTTCGGTAGGTCATATTCACAGATGCGTTTCAATTGCGTGGCCGGTACTGACTCTGGTATCCCTACCACACGAACGTTGTTTCGGCTCGATCTGTTCTCCAGGTCATCTATTTTGGCAAGCATCTTTTGTTTTTCGGCTACCAGCTCCTGTAGTGTGCCATGCGTGTCTGCTGCATCGTCCTCTAACATCGAGATTCTCTGCTCTGCTTCATCCAGACGCTTGCCGTGTTGTACAACATCGCTCTGCAACACCTTCAGGGAGGCCGATATGGTAGCAGCCAGGGTGTCCTGTATGTCAGGGGTGATGCGCTTGGCTACTTCCCTGGCCAGCTTTCTGTAGTTTATCGTCGTTGAGGTCGAGGTCACCTCCCCCCGTCCTCGTCCGACATTGAATCTTCTTGGCCTGAGGACGGACGACCCGCTGCCTGTTTGTCTTTCCGCGTGATCGGCGGCATTTTGCTCGGTAAGTAGTTAATGCACGATGCCCTTCTTTTTGTGTGCGCCTCTGCTGGACCGGCGTCTGCTTTTTCTTGCTGTCGGAGCTGCCGCCGTGCGCGCTCTGGGCTGTATGCAGGCACAAGATGGCGCAGCCTCCCTCTCTCCCTGCGGTTTTTTGGCGCCAAAACGCTTTGACCGCGGTACCCTGATCCAGCTACCGTTCCCGGTCTTTATCTTGTCGGGTTTCCTTATTTTATCGCCTCTGGTGCTGTGCGGGCAGTGTATCACTGCGTCTCCCCACCCGTTTACTGGATCGCTCCACGGGCTCTACGGTAAGCACCAGGATGCTATTTTCAATATAGGGGTATTCGGTACTCGCCCTTTGTAGTCTGTACTGTTGCTGGCTGCACTTCACGGTCTCAGTGGCGTGTTTGCTGGCTATGGCAGTCGATTTGTTGTCTCGTAAGTCTGGAGAGCTCTTTTCCACCCTCCTCACATGGCAGCGCCGGAACCGGAAGTCCATGAATTAACCCTTAACATTTTATTTTTCCGTCTATAAAATGGCGTGAGGACTCATTTCTTGTGTGACCTACTGTAGTTTTTATTGGTACCATTTTTTGTTACGTAAAACTTTTTGAGCACTTTTTATTAACATTTTTTTAGAGCTGAGGTGACCAAAAAACAGCAACTTTGGCGGGTTAAATTCTTTATTATTTACAGCGTTCACCGTGTGAGATAAATAATGGTATATTATAATAGTTTGGACTTTTACGGATGCAGCGATAACAATTTTGCGTATTTTTTTTATTTTTTACATTGCTTTAGTGAAAAAATTGGGAAAAGTGTTTTCTTTTGGATTTTTTTCATGAATAACTTTATTTACTTTTTTTTTTTTTTTACACATTTTATTAGTCCCCCTAGGAGACTTGAACCAGCAATCAATAGATCACTGGTACAATACACTGCAATACTAATGTATTTCAGTATATTGTCATTTTTACAAGCTCCTGTAACAGCGAGATCGCTGTTCCTGTCCGTTAGTCCTGGGTGTCAGCTGTAATACACAGCTGATACCCGCAGTGTATGGCATGGGCTCAGCACGTGAGCCCGCTCCATACATCCCCCCCCGCACACCACGACATGCTATTAGTTCGTGGTGCACGAAGGGGTTAATACGCATTTGGTGGTGCGGAGTGAAAATTAAAATTTTCCACTGATATGCCATTTGAGTGCACAATATGTTGTGCCCAGTTTGTGTCACTGAAGACAAAAACCTCATAAAATATTAATTGGGTTATCCTGGGTATGGCGATGCCAGATCTGTGGGCGTAAACTGCTGTTTGCGCATGTTTTACACATTTTATTTGTCCCCCTAGGGGACTTGAACCAGTGATCAATAGATCACTGGTACAATACACTGCAATACTAATGTATTGCAGTATATTGTCAGTTTTTACAAGCTCCTGTAACAGCGCGATCGCTGTTCCTGTCCGTTAGACCTGGGTGTCAGCTGTAATACACAGCTGAAACCCGCAGTGTATGGCACGGGCTCAGCACGTGAGCCCACTCCATACATCCCCCTCGCACACCACGACATGCTATTAGGTCGTGGTGCACGAACGGGTTAATGCGCAATGGGTGGTGCAGAGTGAAAATTAAAATTTTCCACTGATATGCCATTTGAGTGCACAATATGTTGTGCCCAGTTTGTGCCACTGAAGACAAATACCTCATAAAATATTAATCGGGTTCTCCTGGGTATGGCGATGCCAGATCTGTGGGCATAAACTGCTGTTTGGGCATGCTGCAGGGCTCAGAAGGGAGGGGGCGGCATTTGGCTTTTGGAGCGCAGATTTAGCTTGGTAGTAGTTCTGTTTGCCGTTTTTCTGGTATTTCAGTTTATAATGTGGGGGAATATGTAAGCTGGGCAGAGTACATCAGGGGTATAATAAGAGGGTATAATAATGGGGTAAATAAATAATAATCCGCAGATATGTGCCCGGTGTCGCACAGATAAATGGTGCCCAAACCTATCCGCTTTTGGAACACTGCACATTTTGCATCTCCATATTCTGAGAGCCAGAACTTCTTTATTTCTTCTTCACCGAAGCTGTATGAGGACTTACTTGTTGCGAGATAAAATCACTTTTTTATAAAATAATTGATTTTCTGTGTCACCATATTCTGAGAGCCATAACTTTTTTATTTTTCAGTAAAAAAAAGCTGTGTAAGGGCTTGTTTTTTGCGGGACGGGTTGTAATTTTTATTGGTATTATTTTGGCACAAAACTTTTTGATCACTTTTTATTGTATATTTTGGGAGGGGTGGTGACCAAAAAATAGTGATTCTGGCATAGCTTTTTACTTTTTTTTTTTGTGGTGTTCACCGTGTGGGAAAAATAACATTATAGTTTTATAGTTTGGGTTGTTACGAAAGCGGTGACACCAAATATGTGTACTTTTAACGTGTTCATTTTTTCTATAATAAAATACTTATTATAGGGAAAAAAACAAATGTTTTACTTTTTTTTACTTGTCCCACTAGGGGACATTTAGACTTGCAGCTTTGATCACTGCTGGAATACATTACACTACCTACGTGGTGTAATGCATTCCAACTGTCATTGTGACGTGACAGTCACTCTGACAGGAAGCCTACGAGGACCAGCCTCCAGCATGTTCCTCATAGGCTTATGTACATGGCAGCCCGGAAGCAATTGTCTGGCGTCCGGTTGCCATGGGTACCATCACCAGTCCCCGTGATTTCACGTTGGGGCTGCTGATCACCGCTAAACTCCTTAAATGCGGCGATCGCAATCAATCGCCACATCGGAGGGGTTAACTGCCAAAATCAGCGGCGATGGGCCAGTGATCGGCGACAGGAAATGTAGGGCAGATACCCTGGACAGTTAACCGCCACTGCGGTGTAGCGCCGCGTGGTGGTTAACTGTCAAAGTACAGATGTAACTGCAAAGTTACTGCTCATCTTGACATGCAGTTATGTCAAGGTGTGGGAAGGGGTTAATAATAAGCAAAACAATAATAATAATAATACTGACAAACCAACCCCCAGAAAATGTTTTAGAAACTACCATCCCATAGTGCATTTACTTCAGTGCACCATGCAAACGAAAGAAAATAATACAACAAATGTTTTTCTTTTTTTTTATATTTTTTTATTTTATCTTATCCATATTCATACCTAACCTTGTCGACGCTAACTTAGCCATCACCACCCATCACCTCCCCCCGACCAGCACCATGCCTCATGTCCTCCCATATCCGCATAGTTCAGATACTGGTCCCACCCAACACAACACCCACCCAGCCCAATCCAGCGCCTCATGTCCTCCTCATGTCCACGTAGCCCAGAATTAGGCTGGGCACACCCCCAGGCCCCCCACCCAACATATCTATTGCCCACCTTACCTAAACATTCAAACAAACCCTTTCATACACCTATACACCATATAATCATTACACATAACTATAACCAAATACAATACTATATACATAAACCCGAAAACCTAAGTTTGGCCGCTTGTAAGCCGTTTTTCTGTCTCAAAAAAAAACAAACTCAAAACAAAAGCCTATTTGTGCTTATTCAGCCCATCACCAGAGGGGAGAGAGAGGAAATACCCCCAAGAGCACCAGCCCAGAGGCCTAAGCAACCCTCAACCACCACCCCGGTCCCTATCGCTAAACCTATCCAGCTTGCCCTACCTCTATCCCTTATTTACTTTCTAAAACTAATCTATCCCTCCTGCTGTCCCTCATTCTGTCCCTATCACTATTTACCGGTGTCATGGCCAGGCGCAGACCCCTACCCCCAGTCTAGTACCCAGGGGCACCCCCTCCCCTACCCTGAAGGTTGGTTTGACCTAGGGCACCCTAAAATTAAAGCCCCTTCAAAGTCCCAGTTTCGATCCTGCCCACCCAAAAGCTGCAAATAAAAGGATCTGATGTCCTCCAGGATCCCTGGTTTTTGGAAGCTCTTGGGAAGAAAAAGAGGCGTGTCCTTTCTTGGTGCAGCTTCCGCCTCTGATCTCCTATTGAAATGAATGGGAGGCAGAATAAACCCACGGCGCTCGGTCCTTGCATTCATTTTAATGAACGTGGGCAAAAACCACACCGGAAACCACAGTAAAAAAAGCACAGGCAGTTCAAAATTTGCCTCAAAATTCCTGAAGGAATTCTGAGGCAGATTTTTTTTTGCCTGCAAAAACCCTGTGTGAACAGGGCCTAAGGTTGTATACACACAGTGCGGTTTTCCCGCAGTTTTCCCGTGTGGCCGAAAAGCACATCAAAAAATGAATGCATTTTTACCGCAATTTTTTTGATGTGGTTTTCGGCCGCGCAGTGAAAATGCGGCAAAACCGCTCTGTGTGAATATACCTTAAGAAAATATTTTTTTACACAACCCTCGGTAACAATATTATTTAAAAAAAACTCAAAATGTAGATCTAAGTAGTCCAACGAATCTACGACTTAGTCCAAACGGTCCAGCAGAACCTGCAAAACAAAAAAAATTCATTAGTAATATGAAAAATAATAAAACGTACCTATAGCAGTCTTCTGTCTTCTCCCCTGCACCGCAATAGAAACCAGAGGTTAATGAAAAATAATAGCCCTCCTATAGAAATGTTTCTAAGCATTTTTTGCCATTGCCTGGAAAAAACAACAGAATGAAGGAAAGAAAGAAAAAAAAAATACATATTGTACATTGAATGCATGTGTACACATAGTCTAACATGAAAATCTATTGAAATTACTTCAACAAAGACAACAAAAGGAGGCTTACATTATTCTCATAGAGAAATCTGCTGTTATTTCACAATAAGCTGTTCTCTACATGAACTACTAAGGAGCAAAGTTGATCACTAATCCCTGATGCATCATTGACTGAGTAATCATTATCTCTGTCATTTGGCCTAAAAGTCTTATACTTAATTATCTTAGCAGCTGGTTAATGTAATAAAAAATGATGTTTCAAGTAAGTGAAATGGTGGTGTTCCTATAAGCTGCTGCTATACTAATATAGACCTGGAAAAAATGCTTGTCTCCACTAATTGTAAAGAAAATACCTTAGATGTGTCCACTGTAATGAAATCAGTTAAATAAATGCACACAGTATAATCAAATGAAATAATAATTTCCCTCTTAACAGACACATAGACACCTAGAGGATAAAAAACACAAACATTAATCATAATCCCTCTTTTTCCCCGCAGATGCGGGGGGCCTCAAGCTAAGTGTGTTTCCTACGCAATAACATGTTAGAATAAATTCTCCCTGTAATACTGTCTGGCAGCAGACCTCTTAACACCCACAGATGGAAAGATCCTTTTTTTCATTCTTTATTTCCCTTATTTTTTTCTTTTTTTTTCTCTACTAATTTTTTTTTTTTGTCTAATTATCTATAGGTATCATGTGTTAATGCAATTCAATTACATCGGCATGAACACTATATGTATGAAAGTCCTCATCCCTTTTTACAGACAAATGAAAAAGGAGATGTGGCCTTCAAGTTCCAAAGTGTGACTGATTTACTATATGTTCTTCAATACTGTTCTAACCCTAACCCCAAACCCAACCCCAACTTATATTGAACTGATATTGTCGTGTATTAAAAGAGGCATGGACTCGCGGGACAGGGATATAATATTACCACTTTACAAAGCATTAGTGAAGCCTCATCTAGAATATGCAGCTCAGTTCTGGGCTCCAGTTCATAGAAAGGATGCCCTGGAATTGGAAAAAATACAAAGAAGAGCAACAAAGCTAATAAGGGGCACAGAGAATCTAAGTTATGAGGAAAGAGTAAAGAATTAAACCTATTTAGCCTTGAAAAAAGACGACTAAGGGGGGGACATGATTAACTTATATAAATATATTAATAGCACAAACAAAAAATATGGTGAAATCCTGTTCCATGTAAAACCCCCTCAAAAAACAAGGGGGCACTCCCTTCATCTGGAGAAAAAAAGGTTTAATCTGCAGAGGCGACATGCCTTCTTTACTGTGAGAACTGTGAATCTATGGAATAGTCTACCACAGGAGCTGGTCACAGCAGGGACAGTGGATGGCTTTAAAAAAGGCTCAGATAATTTCCTAGAACAAAAAAATATAAGCTCTTATGTGTAGAAATGTTTACCTTCCCTTTTCCCGTCCCTTGGTTGAACTTGATGGACATGTATCTTTTTTGAGCCGTACTAACTATGTAATTATGTAACTATGTAACTTCAACCCTAACCACCTAATCCTAACCCAACCCCCAGGTTAGGCTTAGGGTTGGGGTTGAGGTTGGGGTTAGGGATATTTGACTTTTCTTCTCAAGACATTGAGGCACTATATTCCCCAACATGCATACATACGGGATGCCAGTTTTTGTACATGACATTTTAAGTACCTCTCCTCTTCATCTTTTTCTACATCCCCTTCTTCTTACATCTTCTTATGCCGCAATTTACCCTAGGCCTTGGATTGACACTTATTTACTTATCACAGCTTAATTCAGGTGTTTGCTGTTACCATCCTTTAAGTATCTGTATGTCTAATCGGTTGTCTATCCAATTGAACGTCTAACATATTAAAATGATTTGACCGGAATTTTACATATGCATTCATCTTCCATATTCTTCTTTGTATCTGGTTTATGTTAGTAGGGGTGAGGAAAGAATTCGTCCACTCTAGGGTAAGATCATGGGGGTCCGACACCCGGACCCTGCACCGATCAGCTGCTCCGGCTGCCTCTGGGCACCGGATGTCCATTCAAGTGAATAGTAGAGTTGCTGTTCTGAAGCACGACCGCTATACAGTGTATGGAGCCATCTGCGTCCGGCTCTAAATACTACATACCCTGCATAACATCCGGCGCCCGAAGACTGCCAGAATAGCTGATCGGTGGGGGGTCTGGGTGTCGGAACCCCACCGATCATATACTGATGACCTACCCTGTGGATAGTTCAGAAGTTGTCTATGCCTGGAAAACCTTTTAAAGTCATTTGTTCAACCCACTAACTATGTGAGAAATTATAAGGCTGGGTTCACACGGAGTATTTTGCCGAGTTTTTTGACGCGGGAACTGCGTCGCAAAACTCGGCAAAAACGGCCTGAAAATGCCTCCCATTGATTTCAATGGGAGGCGTCGGCGTCTTTTTCCCGCGAGCAGTAAAACTGCCTCGCGGGAAAAAGAAGTGACATGCCCTATCTTCGGACGTTTCCGCCTCTGACTTCCCATTGACTTCAATGGGAGGCAGAGAAAGCGTATTTTGCGGTGTTTTATGCCCGCGGCGCTCAATGGCCGCGGGCGAAAAACGCCGCGAAAATCGGCATGCAATGAGAGGAAAATCTGCCTCAAACTTCCAAACGGAATTTTGAGGCAGATATTCCTCCTGCAAAATACTCCGTGTGAACATAGCCTAAAGTAGGTTTATGCTACCATATTTTTAAGCACTCTAATCTTTGGTAAATAGTGAATCAAACATATAGAAAGGAGAAATATTTTCATGCAGTCCCTCATTTGTACCAAGAAATTTGATTAAATTAGGCATAGTTGGTAAATATTAAAGACCATTGTGCCGAACAGATACAGAAACTGAACAATTGTGACAAATTATGTGAAGCCATGCCTGGCCAGAATCACTTTGTGAGAGTATAAACATACAGTATATAAAAAAAAATATTAATAAATTATATGAGGGAGAAGACATAATAACATATTTATACATTCCAAAGTTACTCTTAAAATTGGAATTAGGATGAACAGAGTTAAACCTGCATGTTGTATAAATGCAGATTCAACAATTTTTTTTGTGTCTTATTGACGTTTTAATAATTACAGAATACAAAGCAAGCAAGCAAATTTTTTTCTTTCACAGATAAAATTGAATTGGAAAGAAAAATAAATAATATGTGTTGTACACAACAGTCATGCTTTCCTCAGTGTAATATTTATAATTTTTTTTTTTTTTTAAATGCTGTAAATATACTATGTGAATCTGAGACTCATGGACAAAAATATAGTGACTGCATAAATTACACCTGTGAAGCTGAATATTGATGACTCCAGGAAAATTAGGTTTACCATACATTTATCAAATTCTTAAGTAAATGGCATAGAATTTTGGTGAGCTTGCTATCCTTTGGCATTTCTACACTCCTCAACATAAAAAAAATTGCAGCACCAAGATAGAAAAGTTTTGGAACTGTGGAAATCACAGGATCGATAGACATGTGAATGATATGCAAATTATAAAAAAATGGAAATAAAATATTCCAAACATCTTGATTTATTCAGTATCAAGTATAAGTTCCGCACGCATAAATACACGCACTTACACGCTTTGGCATGCTATTAATGAGCTTATTAATGGTTCTCTGAGGAATGTTATGCCATGCTGAATATACTTGGGCACTCAAATCATCAAGATTGGCTGCAGGCAGCTCCATTTGCAATTGCCGATCAATGACATCCCAGATGTGCTCAGTGGTAGACAAGTCTAGAGACGTTGCAGGCCATAGTAGCTTGTTTAGACCATGCAGGCTGCTAACAGTAGCACGAGCTACATGTGGCCTGGCGTTATTCTGTTGAAAAACGGTTTCTGGGACACTTTGGAGAAATGGCCTTACCACTGGTTCCACAATCAAAATCAAGGTAACGCCGAGCTGTTCATGTACATGAAATCAGAGCCAATTCGAGCTTTTCTGCTGCCTGAGGTGAAAATTTTAATTTCGCCCCCCCAGATCTTGATTGACATTCCCATGACAGTTCTACATTACTACCAGCCTCCTCCATTGCCTTGTACTTCCCTTGCATGCGCAGTGCAGGGATGAAGCCGGACAGAGTATACCTTGCTGCATGGTGTTTGCCCATGGAATATAAGGCAATGGCACATCTGAGAAAATTGGTGGAGACTGGTAGTGATGTATAACAGCCAGGAGGATGTCAATCAAGCATGGAAAGGTGGGTTTGGATGCATGACTATGTGACTCTTCAGGATAGCGGCACTGCCCCATGACCCTTTAATGAGTAATTAGCATACAGTATGTGCCGTTTTAAATGTTGATTTTATAGATTTTGCTGCATCCGAAAAAAACATACAGGGGAATGTTTGGAAATATTGTCAGGTCATGTATTACTGCATGGTGGCGATTCAAGGGGTTAAAACTACCTGATCGGTTCCCATTAAATATACAATGAATTTCAACAATTCCATCTGCCCCGCAATTCTGTTATTATAAATATATCCGATATAATTATAACACCAGAACCAAGCTCAGTACATAAATACAGTACCAGAACAAAACTCAGTACATAGATAAAGCAAGAGAACCAAGCTCAGTACATAAATACAGCAACAGAACCAAGCTCAGTACATAAGTAGAGCACCAGAACCAAGCTCAGTACATATATACAGCACAAAAACAAAGCTCAGTCCATTACCAAATATGGCATATTTCAGTAATCGGAAGAAATTGTTTTACATATGTTGGGGTGCTTTTTCTCCTTTTATTCCTTGTAAAAATTAAGAAATTCTACATTTTTT
The DNA here is from genome assembly GCF_050947455.1 of Rhinoderma darwinii. Lineage (NCBI taxonomy): Eukaryota > Metazoa > Chordata > Amphibia > Anura > Rhinodermatidae > Rhinoderma > Rhinoderma darwinii. The sequence goes on along the minus strand of NC_134690.1, from coordinate 222,195,833 downwards.
CAGAAAAATAGTAGATTTTTACCTTTACAGACTAATTCCAATGAATTCAGCAAAACAACTGTGGGGTCAAAATGCTAACTTTGCAAAATGGGGTCACTTTTGGGGGGTTTACACTGTTTTGGCACCACGAGACCTCTTCAAACCTGACATGGTGCCTAAAATATATTCTAAAAAAAGGAGGCCCTAAAATCCACTAGGTGCTCCTTTTCTTCTGAGGCCTGTGTTTCAGTCCAGTAGCATACTAGGGCCACACGTGGGATATTTCTAAAAACTGAAGAATCTGGGCAATAAATATTGAGTTGCATTTCTTGGGTAAAACCTTCTGTGGTACAGAAAAAAATGTATTACAAATGAATTTTTGGGGGAAAAATGAAATTTGTAAATGTCACCTCTACATTTCTTTAATTCCTGTGAAACGCCTAAGGGCGGGTTCACACATGGCGGAATTGCACTTAAATTCCGCTGCGGACACTCCGCAGCGTTAATCCGCAGCGGAGCCGTTTCTACATTGACTTTCACTTTAATTTCGCAGTGTTCGTTTACACGATGCGTACAATTCCGCTGCGGAGCATAGGCTGCGGAGCGGAATTTGGTGTCCGCAGCATGCTCTGTCTGTTGCGGAGCAGTGGCGGACTCATGGCGGAATTTCTCCATTGACTTCAATGGAGATTCAAAGTTCCGCAATGAAGTCCGCAGCTGTCATGCACATGTCATGTGTGCTGCGGATGCGTCTTGCTTTTTTTACTTGACATTTCTTCATTCTGGCTGGACCTATGTATTTCTAGGTCTACAGCCAGACTGAGGAAGTCAATGGGGCTCCCGTAATGACGGGAGCGTTGCTAGGAGACGTCAGTAAATAGTCACTGTCCAGGGTGCTGAAAGAGTTAAGCGATCGGCAGTAACTGTTTCTGCACCCGGGACAGTGACTACCGATCTCAATATACATGTATCTGTAAAAAAAAATGAAGTTCGTACTTACCGAGAACTCCCTGTTTCTGTCTCCAGTCCGGCCTCCCAGGATGACGTTTCAGAGTAAGTGACGGCTGCAGCCAATCACAGGCCAAGCACAGGCTGCAGCGGTCACATGGACTGGCGCGTCATCCAGGGAGGTCGGGCTGGATGCCGAAGGAGGGACGCGTCATAAAGACAACGGGCGGTAAGTATGAATTTCTTTTACTTTCACTAGGGAAAGTGCTGTCCCTTCTCTCTATCCTGCACTGATAGGGAGAAGGGAAGCACTTTTCCCGCAGTCCGCAGCAGCTAGTCCGCATCAATTTTCTGCACATTTTGTGCAGATCCGCAGCCGTAATCCGCAACCCGGATTAGGTGCGGCATTGATGCGGACAGTTGCGGAGGAATTCCGCCATGTGTGGTCATGCCCTAAAGGGTTAAAACACTTTCTGAATGCTGTTTTGAATACTTTGAGGGCTGCAGTTTTCAAAATGGGGTGGTTTATGGGGACTTTCTAATATATAAGGCCCTCAAAGCCACTTCAGAACTGAACTGGTCCCTGAAAAAATGGGCTTTTGAAATTTTCTTGAAAATATCAGAAATTGCTGCTAAAGTTCTAAGCCTAGTAACGTCCTAGAAAAAGAAAAGAATGTTCAAAAAATGATGCAAACATAAAGTAGACATATGGGAAATGTAAACTAGTAACTATTTTGTGTGCTATTACGATCTTTTTTACAAGCAGATACATTTAAATTTAGAAAAATGCTAATTTTTGCAACATTTCTCCAAATCTTGGTGTTTTTTTTACAAATAAATATTGAATTTATCGACCACATTTTTTCACTAACATAAAGTACAATATGTCACAAGAAAACAATCTCAGAATCGCTTGGATAGGTAAAAGCATTCCGAAGTTATTACCACATAAAGTGACACATGTCAGATTTGAAAAATCAGCTTCGTCATTAAGGCCAAAACAGGCTCAGTCTTGAAGGGGTTAAGCACATTATACACATATAAAGTCCACATTGTAAACACACACACACACACACACACACATGCACTTACTTTTTATGTAGGATAGTTGTAGAGGAAGAGGTTCAGCAACTTGATGGGGTGAGAGCCTCCACTCCAGCACTTCTGCTCACAGCCTGACACTGTGTCTGCAGACACTCTCCACCACCCCTCCATCAGGTCCCGACTTCTGACCTGTATCATATCACAGCAGGAGAGGTTCGTGTGAAGAGAAGAGATGGGGGACTGGAGGGGGAACTTTTAAGGTAGCAAGGGATGTTTTATTAAGGTAGCAGCAGAGAATACAGCTGCTAATACATGGAAGGAGCACCTAGTGGATTTTGGGGCCTCCTTTTTTTAGGAATATATTTTAGGCACCATGTCAGGTTTGAAGAGGTCTTGTGGTACCTAAACAGTCGAAACCACCCAAAAGTGACCCCATTTTGGAAACTACACCCCTCAAGGCATCTTTCTAGGGGTATAGTTAGCATTTTGACCCCACAGTTTTTTTGCATAATTTAGTGGAAGTTGTCTGTGAAGATGAAAATCACCTTTTTTTCCGTGGAAACATAGAATTTTATCATTTTTACAAGGAATAAAGGAGGAAAAGTCCCCAACATTTGTAAAGCAATTTCTCCCGATTACGGCAATACCCTATATGTGGTCATAAACTGATGTTTGGACCCACAGCAGGGCTTAGGAGGGAAGGAGTGCCTTTTGGATTTTGGAGCGCAGATTTCGCTGGATTGGTTATCAGTGCCATGTCGGGTTTGCAACGCCCCGGAGGGACCAAAACAGTGGAAATCCCCCAAAAGTGACCCTATTTTGGAAACTACACTCCTCAAGGAATTTTTCTAGGGGTATAGTGAGCATTTTGACCCCACAGGATATTTTTTAGAGCTAAGGTGACCAAAAAACAGCGATTTTGGCTCTTTAGATTCTTTATTTCTTACAGCGTTCACCGTGCGCAATAAATTTAATTTTACTTTATTCTGCCGGTCGGTACGATTACGGCGATACCATATGTGTATAGTTTTTTTAAGTTTTGCAGCGTTTGCACAATAAAATTACGTTTCTATAAAATAATTTATTTTCTGAGACACCCTATTCTGAGCCGTAACTTTTTTATTTTTTCGTCAAAAAAGCTGTGGGAGGTCTTGTTTTTTGCAGGACGGGTTGTAGTTTTTATTGGTACTATTTTGGGGTAAATGCAACTTTTTGATCACTTTTTATTCTATTTCTTGGAAGAGATGGTGACAAAACAATAGCGATGCTGACATAGTTTTCCGTTTATTTTGTTTGCGGCGTTCACCGTGCGGAAAAATAACATTATAGTTTCATAGTTTGGGTGGTTACGAACGCGGTGATACCAAATATGTGTACACTTTTTTAACGTTTTCACCTTTTCTTTTTACACTTTTATAAAACATTTTTATTAAGTTTTTTTTACTTTTTACACTCCATTTTTTTGTTTATTAACTATTTTTTTACTTTTTACACTTTCTTTTTTTTACCTGCAGCTCTGATCACTGCTAGAATACTTTCCCATACCTAGGTAGTGTAACGTATTTACAACTGTCAGTGTGACGTCACAGTCACTCTGACAGTAAGTCTACGAGGGCCAGCCAGAGGCTGGTCCTCATAGGCTTCTATACATGGCAGACCCGGAGGCTGTTGCCTGGCCTCCGGATGCCATCACAAGCATCAGCAGCCCCCACAATTGCATGGGGGCTGCTGATGTGCTACAAACCTCCTAAATGTAGTGATCGCAATCGAGCACCACATTTATCGGGTTAATTGCCTAAATCAGCGGGGACAGCTGATCTCCCAGTTCCTGATGCACACTTTGTCGCCGACAGTGTGCATCGGGAACGACACACTGACTTCCTGTCACTCTGAAAGGAAGCATATCAGGACCAGCCGAAGGTTGGTCCTGATGGGCTTCCGTCCATGGCAGACACGGAAGCCATTGTTTGGCTTCCGTTGGCCATACTAACTATCGGCAAACCCCGCAATTTCGGACCGGGGTCTGCCGATATGTCAGAAACCCATAAAATTCGGCGATTGCAACCGATCGCTGAATTTATGGGGTTAACTCACCGAAATCAGCAGCAAAGGACCGCTGGCCGGCAAGAGTGGAGTGTCAGCTGTCGGCGACAGCTGACCTCCCGGTTCCCGGTGCACACTGTCGCCGACAGTGTGCACCGGAAAAAACTCACTCAGTAACTGTACGTCCTTGTGCGGGAAGTAATCTCCCGCAACGGCGTACTGTTACTTACTCGTGCGGGTAGTGGTTAAGGGACATGGTGCTCAATTTCATTTTGTAAGTTTTACATAAATCTGAAAAGGCCATACTTAACGATACAAGGCTAGACTAAAACAACAGTTCCCAGCAGTTCCCATAATGTTATGTGAGGGAGGTCGCTCAGGTGCAAAATACTGATAAACAGCCAATCACACCTACCACTCAGGATGGGGGGCGGCTGCTTAGTATTAAGACTTGTATATAGATTGGTATTCAATTTTGCTTAGTATTTTAATTACATGTAGATAAGGCTTCTATATAGTGTAATGGTACTTTTACATAGGCACATTTTCAGACGGCTTGTTGATAGGCGCTCGTTTGCTCCTTTCGCTAGTATGGGGTGGGGCGAGTGTTCGTAACTCCGATTGCTCGTCCGCACACAATTGTATCATGTCGGCAGCATGTCTCGTCAGGGAGATGTGCTGCCTACAATGATAATATTTTGGATGTTTAAAACTATACAGTATGATCAGCTGATGAACAAGCACTTGCTCATTCATCTGCCGATCGCTGCTTTGTTTACACAGGGCAATTATCGGGAACGAGCGATATTTGAACGCTCGTTTTCTCAATAATTGGCCAGTCTATAAGGGCCTTAATATTAAGCAGCCACCCTCCATATAATTGGTAGGGTGTGAATGGCTGTTCAGCAGAAGTTACTGCATGCAGATCAAGATAATTGTGTTTGCATGCAGCCTTATGCATCAAAACTGAGAGAAAAGAGGATTGCAACTACAGCCATTTTAATATAGAAGGAATAACACATACCAAGAATGTTTTTATTTGTCCCCATCACAATAAGAACCATAAGTAGATTTAAAGAAACTAGTACAAATGCATCCCGTAACATTAGCCCAAGCCAATAAATAAGATTGCATTTTAAATTTTGTATTGGCTACTATACGCAGCACATTGGGGAAGATTTATTAAGGTTTTCGTTTATATACCAGTCCCAATAAAAAGATAGCTGGATTGGGGGGCATGGCTTGGACATGGCGCTGACCAGATGTGCTGCTTGAGAGTTCAATTCCTGCACTTCCCTAACCTGTACATTAGCATCTTATTTTGCTGAAATTCACTTACCTGATGGTCAGGAAATCCAAGGCTACCTCTGGGACTCCTTATTGCACGAGGCAGATGTCATCAGCCGGTTCCATTTAGCGTTTCCTCAGAGACGCTGTTGTTGGAGCGCCTTCTAAGATGGCGCCGCTGGAAGGGAGACGAGATGGCGCCGGGACGCTGTTTGCAGAGGAGATTTCATCTGCATCAGGTACCGGCTGTACCCTTTCGTCTGCTTCTGGTCCTCTGGGGCAGCTTCCTTCCCTGCTGGCTGGGGAAGAAATGCGTTCTTCTGCTGCTGTCATGGCATCTCATGCTCCAGACCGATCACCACGTGGTGCCTGTCATGGCATCCTGGTCTCCCCTTCTTCCTCCCCTTGTGTGCTGGGGCCTGCATTGCAGCCTCCCATCTTTCCAGAGTTCAGGATATTAATTTCTCTCAACATTTAGCTGGAGCAGCTGTCCTAGGGGATGATTTACAGGGCTTGAGACAATAGTTATCTGCTTTGCCCACTAAACAGGACATGGAGCGTTATGTTACCTGCTTGGAGACCGCTTATAAATCTGAGATTCAATCTCTCACTACTAATCTCTCTCACTTGTCTGATCAAGTACAGCGTATGGAATGAGATCTCTCATCTGTTTCAGTACAGCAAGTTTCACATGCAGATCATTTAGATCAACACTCTCATCAGATTCATATGCTCTTTAATTTGGCGGAGGATCATGAAAATAGGAATCGCCGTAACAATATTCGGCTTTGTGGCATTCCTGAGGATGTTTCTCCTGGGCAACTCATACCCACTTTACAGTCACTGTTTAATTCATTGCTGCAGCGACCTGCTGGTGATCCTCTGGATTTGGATAGAGCTCACAGAACTCTTGCTCCTCGTAATCCGGACCCTGACAGACCTAGAGATGTTCTATGCCGTGTTCATTTCTTCTCTCTCAAAGAACAGATTATGAGGAAGGCCTGTGATAAAGGTGAAGTGTTATTGAATGGTGTCAAGATTCAACTACTGTCTGACTTGTCTAGGATGACTTTGGACAAACGCAGAGTGATGCGTCCTTTACTGGATTTGCTGAGAGAGCATGATATTTCTTACTCGTGGGGTCACCCCTTTCAGTTACAGATTCGCAAGGATGGAGTATTGCTGATTGTTCGAGACCCAGGGGATATTTCTGATTTTTGTGCTGTTCTCCATTTGCCTCGAGTTTCTATTCTTGAATGGCCTTATGATGCTCCCCCACCTCCACGTCCACGATCACGCAGGCGTGGTCGCTCTCCTGCATCTCCTATGGGGCGTCATGGTGGTCCTAATGCTGATCCGGTGGGATTCCTTCCTGATGTCTACTCTGTGGTTTGCTGTTGGAACTTTATTTTTGTGTTAATCATATGAGGATGTCATCTGCTGTGTTCATCTGTAGAGACTGACGTATGTTTATTTTCCTTTTTTGTTATAGGTGGATACTGTCTTTTTGGAATGTTGGTCACTTGCTAGTGGTTGATTGCTGCTGATGGGCTGTGGGAATTGCTCTAACGTGCATGTTACTTTCTGATGTTATTTGCCCGTATATACATTTATACTGACAATGAATGTATTTAGGATGGTTCTGTATTGGGGTGCCTTTATGTTCCTGACCATGCCACATGCCATATGTTATTTGTCTTATGATATAATTCCAAATAACTTGGTTTCCTTTTTTTCTCTCTTCTCTTTTTCTATTATATATATTCAGCTATGTATCATATTATTGCTGGGTTGGGGGGTGTGGGGCGCCGGCTAGTCCTTGTCCTGACACTTCTCCTCTTAGGGCTTCACTGGTTGTATCCAGTGTATATTGGATTGTTTCTCCTTGATTAGATTAAGGAGTGCGGGATCGTTTCACCCGCTTGTTTGTGTTTGTTGTCGTGTTTTCCCTTCCTTGTTTGTCTTGTCTTTGTCTTCGCTGCTTTGGTTCATATTATTGGCTTGATTATCCTGAGTGCGGTGGAGATGGCACAGTTGAAAATCTGTACATTTAATGTTAGAGGGCTTAATGTCCCTGAAAAACGCTCACAGGTACTGTATAACATGCACAAAGAGCGGGTGCATATCTTGTTTTTACAAGAGACTCATTTTCAGGTGGGCCATACACCACAGTTTACTAATCGCTATTATCCAGTCTGGTTTCACAGTGCTAACCCGGACTCCAAGTCAAAGGGTGCTAGTATTTATATACATAAATCGCTTTCTCATAAGGCCATAGATGTCTTTGTTGACCCAGCAGGTAGTTATGTCTTTCTTAAGTTGTCCATTAGGAATAAGATCTTCACTCTAGCTAATTTATACCCTCCTAATCAGGATCAGGCTCCGGTGTGCCGATTGTTTTTGAGAAAACTAGAGGAGTTTTCGGAGGGTGTTTTAATTGTGGGCGGTGATTTCAATTTGTCATTTGATTCCAGACTTGACACCTCCTCGGGCAGGTCTACTGTTCCTAAGACACAATTGGCGGCCTTGAAGACTACGATGCATTCCATGCAATTGATTAACGTGTGGCGGATTCTCCATCCTCATGTACGAGAGTATACTTATTTCTCTCCCTTACATAATATGTACAGTCGAATAGATGCCGTTCTCGTTAGCCACCACTTGCTTACCTGGCACCCTACTTCTGAGGTGGGTCCAATGTTTTGGTTGGATCATGCTCCAGTCTTCTTGTCACTTACCTTTCCTAATTCGGTGCCCAATTTCCAGTCTTTGAAAATTAATGACAATCTATTGTGTGATACGATATGTGTGTCAGCTCTTAAGGATACGCTTAGCAGTTTTTTTGATGTACACGCTCGTGACTCTACTCCTCTACCACTCCAGTGGGAGGCATTGAATTGTGTGGTTAGGGGTGTCCTAATACAGCAGGGGGCTTGATTAAAGAGGGAAAAAGGGGTAGCTATTACAAGGCTCCTTGCTCAGATACGTGATTTAGAATCCAGTCATAAACGCGTTCCTTCCTTGCAGGTTTTTTTGGAACTCACTATGGCGAGAGAATCTTTGCGTTCTTTGCTCGACCAATCACATGCTAGATTTCGGTATCGGATGGGCAGACACTCTTACAAATTTGCAGACAAATGTGGCAGGTCCTTAGCACGGATTTTGCATCCCCGTACACAAGTGTCTTACATTCCTGAAATTACATCTCCCACTGGTGGTGAGGTTCATGACCCGGTATGCATCACAGAATGTTTCAGACAGTATTACTCTTGTAGTGTCAGGTAGTCTTTTAAAATCTAATTTATGAAATTCTGGAAGACCACGGGAGCATTACACAACCCAAAGGGCATGACGAGGTATTCGAAATGACCTTCGGGCGTGTTAAACGCAGTCTTCCACTCATCCCCATCTCTGATTCGGATAAGGTTATAAGCCCCCCGAAGATCAAACTTAGAGAACCATTGGGCCCCCTGAGCCTGATTGAAGAGATCAGGTATCAAAGGAAGGGGATACTGGTTCCTTACAGTGACCTTATTCAAGTTTCGGTAATCAATGCATGGCCTAAGACCACCATTCTTCTTCCCTACGAAGAAGAAGCCAGCACCTACCGGAGAAGTAGAGGGGCGAATGTAACCCATGGTCAGGCTTACCTGGATATATTCTCTCATGGCCTCACGTTCGGGACAAGAGAGATTAAAAATCCTACCCTAAGGGAGCTTAGCTCCTAGTATCAAATCGATTGCGCAATCGTATTCTCTATGAGGAGGTAACACTTCGTAGGCCTTTTTAGAAAAAACAAAGTCCTGAATAAACTCAGGTAGAATGTTCACTTCCTCAGGGAGAGAAATTAAATTAACAGAAATACAGGACGTCATGCATTCATTACCCCATTTGGTAAGATCCCCAGTATTCCAGTTAAACGTGGGATTATGCATCTGCAACCAGGGAAGGCCTAAAACAAAATAGGACGATAATCCCTGCATCACCAGCACAGAGCACTGCTCCAAATGAATGGAGCCAACAATGAGTTCAAAAACAGGGGTTTGCTGAGTAAAATAAACATTAGCAAGTGGAGTGGAGTCGATACCCACTACTGGGACAGGTTTAGGAAAATCAATCAATGGCATAGCTAGAGACATAGCAAATTCCACAGACATAATATTAGCAGAAGACCCTGAATCCACGAAGTCACTGCCGGTGGCAGACCTACCCTCAAAAGAGACCTGAAAGGGAAGCAAGATCTTATTAGGTTTCATATTTACGAGAAATACCTGTGCGCCCAAGCGACCTCCCCGATGGTCACTTAGGCGCGGAAGTTTTCCGGCTGCTTATCCTTACGCCTTGGACAGTTGTTCACTTGATGCTTGTCATCCCCACAGTAGAAGCAGAGACCATTCTTCCTGCGGAGCTATCTACATTGTTGGGGAGACACGGAGGCCCCGGGTTGCATTGGTTCATCCGAGATTCCCGTGGAAGAACGAAGCAACGGAACCTCGGGAGCCATCATGGGGGAGCAAGAGGAGAAAGCACAAAAACGTTCAAGCCGTCGTTCCCTGAGACGTCGGTCAAGACATAACCTGATCTAGAGAGTCAGAAGAGGGATAGCTAACTAATAGGTCTTTCAGGGCGTTCGACAGACCCAATCTAAACTGGCACCTCAAGGCAGAGTCATTCCACCGAGAAGCTACGCACCATTTCCTAAAGTCAGAACAGTACTCCTCAACGGGTCTCTTACCCTGACGTAAGGTCACCAGCTGACTCTCGGCGAAGGCAGTCTTGTCAGTCTCGTCATAGATGAGCCTGAGAGCAGAAAAAAAAGGTCAACAGAGGAAAGTTCAGGGGGGTCAGGAGCCAAGGAGAAGGCCCATTCTTGGGGGCCGTCCTGGAGCCGGGACATAATTATACCCACTCACTGGCTCTCAGAACCTGAGGAGTGGGGTCTTAATCGGAAATAGAGCCTACAACTCTCCCGAAAGGAGAAAAAAGTCTTACGGTCCCCTGAGAACCGGTCAGGCAACTTGAGGTGGGGTTCAAGAGGTGAGGTGGAGGGCACTAGCTGGTTAGCATCACACTGGTTGCACTTCTGAGCCAGGGCTTGGACCTGTAGGGAGAGACCCTGCATTTGCTGAGCCAGGGTCTCAAGGGGGTCCATAGTTGTGTAGGAACCATGGTAGAAAAGGTATATGGGCCTGTGATTATGTAATGTCGGGGTAGGGAGACAGACAGGTGAGCCCTAATCTACCCGCCACTCAGTCCCTGCCTACTTGCACGGCCCGTCCTAGGCGACGGCGTACAACTGAGCGACGGTCCCTACGCTCAATAAGTGCACGACAGACAAACAGACAAGGGTACACAGAAGCTAAGGGAAATGGGACAGTTGCCCACGGCAACACCGTGAGCAACAAGAGTAGTGAATGAGCCGAGTCAAACCAGGAGTGTACGAGGTACCAAACGCAGAGCAGGAGAGTAGTCAGTAAAGCCAGGGTCAATTTGAATCAGAGGTCAAAAGTACTAGCAGGAACAGCAGAGCCAGGAAACCAGACAGAATCACAATCAAGGAAGAGCAGGAAATGAAAGTATAAATAGACCGAGGGCGGGAGCTAGCTCCGTCTGGCCATGCTGTGATAGGTTCTCCCACTCCTCAGCCTACCAGCCTGAGTGGTAGGAGATCGAGTCACTCTATCACACCTAGGAGCAGATGCAGACTGATTAACCACGGGCGTCGACACAGAAGCTGTGTCTGGCAGATCCTTTATGGTATGTGCACACGGTGAGAGGCTTTTACGGCTGAAATGACAGACTGTTTTCAGGAGAAAACAGCTGCCTCGTTTCAGCCGTAAATGCTCCTCCTCGTAATATACGAGGCGTCTGAGACGCTCGTAAATCTTGAGCTGCTCTTCATTGAGTTCAATGAAGAATGGCTCAAATTACGTTGCAAAGAAGTGCCCTGCACTTCTTTGCTGAGGCAGTCAATTTACGCGTCGTTGTTTGACAGCTGTCAAACGACGACGCGTAAATTACAGGTCGTCTGCACAGTACGTCGGCAAACCCATTCAAATGAATGGGCAGATGTTTGCCAACGTATTGTAGCCCTATTTTCAGGCGTAAATCGAGGCATAATACGCCTCGTTTACGCCTGAAAATAGGTCGTGTGAACCCAGCCTTAGGCTGGATTCACACGAGCGTTGCGTTTTTGCGCGCGCAAACAACGCGGCGTTTTGCGGGCGCAAAACCATTTGACAGCTGCGTGTGTCATCCGTGTCTGATGCACGGCTGCGTGATTTTCGCGCAGCCGGCATCATAGAGATGAGGCTTGTCGACGCCCGTCACTGTCCAAGGTGCTGAAAGAGCTAAATCTTTCAGCACCCTCGACAGTGAATGCCGAACACAACAGCGAAAAACCTGTAAAAAAAAAGATAAAGTTCCTACTTACCGAGAACTTCCCGGCCGTTGCCTTGGTGACGCGTCCTTGGTGACGCGCCTCTCTTGACATCGGGCCCCACCTCCCTGGATGACGCGGCAGTCCAAGTGACCGCTGCAGCCTGTGATTGGCTGCAGCCTGTGCTTGGCCTGTGATTGGCTGGAGCTGTCACTTGAACTGAAGTGTCATCCCGGGAGGTCGGACTGCAGGAAGGAGACAGGACTAATCGGTAAGTTAGAACTTCGTTTTTTTTTACAGGTTCATGTATTTTGGGATCGCAAGTCACTGTCCATGGTGCTGAAACAGTTTAACTCTTTCAGCACCATGCACAGTGAATGTCTCCCGAGGTCGCGGACAGGAAAGTTTTTTGCCGGGTTCGGCCAAAACGAGTTTGGCCGAACCCGGTGAAGTTAGCTTCGGTTGTCGGGGTTCGCTAATCGCAAAGACACTCCGTTTGGATGTTCGGAAACAGAAAAGCACGTGGTGCTTTTCTGTTTACATTCATCCTTTTGACAGCTGTTGCGCAAACACGCAGTTCGCACGGAAGTGCTTCCGTGCGACATGCGTGGTTTTCACGCACCCATTGACTTCAATGGGTGCGTGATGCATTGAAAACGCTGAATCAACGGACATGTCGTGAGTTTTTGGCAACGGAGCAACGCTGCGCAAAAAACGCTGCCATGTCTGCACGGCCCCATTGACTAATATAGCTACGGGCAACGCACGTGAAAATCACGCGCGTTGCACGCGCGTATTTTACGTTCGTCTGAATAAAGCCTTACAGATATCTGAATTTAAATGTGCCTATTTTAATAAAAGGTGCATACCTCTTATTAAATTAGGCGCATCTCATGCTGTCCACACGCCTGAAAGGGAAATCTACGCCAGATCCTAGCTAGGAGCAGACGTAGATTTCCACTATAAATTACGATAGTTTCTGGAGTAAATTATAGTGAATTTGAAGGCTCACAGCAGGCCACACCCGTCTTGCTGAGCCTTGCCTAATTTTTTGAAAAAGTGGAGTGGGTGGCATAAATGCATTAAAAGTTGCAACTTTGTTTTATTAAATAGCGACTTTTGATGCGTTTGCGACCTTTCTATGCCCGAAAATTGGCGTATAAAATTTTATAAATTCTTCCATAGTCTTTCACTTGGTGACTATGCTTGGATATGGAGATTTACTGCTTATAATGAATAAAATAAATACTAAGCACAGCTGTCCTTATACTGTCAATTTGGAAAAATAAGACATTTGAGACGTTTTAAGAAGATGATAGCAATGGTGAGGGAAACGGAAGCTTAGGTTTGCCTTTCTGTTAAGGGGTTAACCGGACGGAAACCTCAGACAGAAACCCTCAGCGGAAAGGAACGGTGATGTGAACACAGCCTAACCCTCCCCAAAATGTCTTCGAGATACTGATATCAGTTTATGATAGGGGTATCCAGCAAAGTGTGTTAAAATCAACATTAGCACAGACATGCCTCTGATATGGTATTGCATATGACTTCTAGAGATCACTAATGTATGGATAGAAGGATGAGTAGTGATAAAGGAGAAACTGGGTTATAACGTTTGGGCCCTTTTACACTGGTCAAAACACTCACAATACGCTCATTCCCGATAATTGCCCTGTAAACAGAGCAACAATCAGCCAAGCGCTCATTCATCGGCTGATTGTATGGTTTACGCAGCCTAAAATATTATCATTGTCGGCAGCATATCTGCCTGTGTCAACAGATTGTGTCAACAGGGAGACTTGCTACCGACATGATAGAAATGTATGGGGACGAGCGATCAGAGTAATGTGCTGTCTCGTTGATCGGTGCTTGTTTACACGGCCCTTGTTGGCCCGTGTAATAGAACCCTTAGAGGTGGTAATAGGAGGTCACACTCAAGTACAATTTAGTACAAAAGAAGGACTATAGAGTTGTTGGAACAAGAAACGTGATGGCGCTATAATGTAAGCATTTTGATTTGAGGAACATGGTACGCACAAATAGTGACATTTAGGTACCACTTTTATGGTTTCATTCCAGTGTATGGAAGTACTGGACCATACTTTATAAGTGCAAAACCTATGCATTAGCAAAATAAAGGAACTTATTCCTTTTTAGTAAGGTTTATTTTTTAGATTTCAAAGTATTCAACAATACTCCATAACCCAAATGCAAGGCAAAAATATTGAGGAATGTAGTAAACTAAGCAAACAAGGGAGGAAAAGGCCGGTTTTAAATTCCATGAGTTGTAAGAAATAATAATGTAACATTGGCATCAAGATTTTACAAGACTTCCCATTCAGCACTCTTCTTCATAACTAGTAAGCTTTCTGAAACATGGATGTTATATCATAAAGCGAACTACATGTTAAATGGAGGTACAGCAACATATCACTTACCCTATTTCACCTCATATTAAGGATATTATACAGCACTGATGTATGAATACTTGTCATAAACCTGGCAGGACGTATTCCATTATTTACTGATAATTTCGGGTTAGTGCCGGCAGTGTCAGGGCGCGGTGTTTAACAGGCGCCCCGTCTTCACAAGAAACCACCGCAAGGCGCTATGGTATGAGCAGGGAAGTATTTAGCATTTTTCGGGCCCAAAAGGCACTGATAATGGTGGGGACCCGCTTCACAAAAATAGCCAATGTTGTGTGAATTGTACAGTACAGCATGTCCAAAGATAGAAATTTATCAACGGAATAAAAAGTTAAAAAATAAATCACTGAATAAATAATCAAATAAACAGTGTGGGGGACCCTAATTACTAGTTGAGGAATTATGAGAGTGACCCTATGCTGTCCGTTTGATTTAGGAATTTCATGAACACATGATATGCATAGATTTATGGCCCCAGCAAACAGTATCACACATTATAGGCTTGGATACAGGACCCGAGCAAAGATAATGACACTGTAATGACAGGGATAGGGAAACAGACAAGTGAGCTCTAATCTACCCGCCACTCAGTCCCTGCCTACTTGCAACGACCCGCCCTAGGCGACGTGGTACAGCTGGGCGACGGTCCCTACACTCAGTAAGTGCACGACAGACAACCAGACAAGGAAACACAGAACAAAGGGAAACGGAGCAGTTGCCCACGGCAACACCGTGAGCAACAAGAGTAGTGAACAAGCCGAGTCAAACCAGGAGGGTACGAGGTACCAAACGCAGAGCAGAAGAGTAGTCAGTAAGCCAGGGTCAATACGAAGCAGGGACAAGTAGTTCAAGAAGCTGCAGCAGGGCCAGGAAACCAACAGAGAAGAATCACAAGCAAGGAGGAACAGGAAAGGCAGGTATAAATAGACAGAGGGCGGGAGCTAGCTCAGTCTGGCCAGGCTGTGATAGGCTCTCCCACTCCTAAGCCTGCCATCCTGAGTGGTGGAAGATGGAGTCAGTCTCACAGACATAGAAGCAGGTGCAGACTGATTACCTATGGGCGTGGATACAGAAGCTGTGCCTGGCAGATCCTTAACAGACACATGATAAACTTAGATGCAGAGCCCCAGCAGACAGTATTACACATGATAGGATTAGATACATGGCTTAGCAGACAGTATCACATATAGTAAGCTTAGATATATGGCTTAGCAGGCAGTATCACATATGATATGCTTAGTTACAGGCCCCCAGCAGACTGTATCACACATAATAGGCTTAGATACAGGCCCCCAGCAGACTGTATCACACATAATAGGCTTAGATACAGGCCCCCAGCAGACAATATCTATCCATAAGCTTAGCCTCCCCACTCTTAGGTCAAGTCTTTTTCACCTCTAGACGCAGCACTGGCCCCTGACGTCATTCAATGTCAGGATGTTATGTGCACTGCATATACAATGCCCTGACACTGAACAGCATCAGCACCTAGCGCTGCACCTGGAGCCGAACAAGACCCCAATCTGGAGCGAGGAGGGTAAGTATATGGAGATGCTACTGTAGTAACAGGGGCTCGTGTATTCTACTACATGGGCCTTTAGTTACTGCAGTGACTGTTAACAGACATGGTGCTGGAGGAGGTGAGTGTGGGGCCCTGGACTATGCTAGGTATGAGCATGCAGTGCCAGATCCAAGAGAATAGTCGAAACAAAGCAGAGGTTAGGTTCACAGACATAGGCTCAGAAACAGTTCAGTCACAAGCCAAGGTCAGCTACACAAATAAACAATCACAGGTACAAGATCATGAGTCAGGATGGGACCTAACACTTTTTCACTTGTTGGTGCTCAGAAAGTGGCTCATATAGTTAGTTCAATTGAATCATGTGACACTAGTGGGAGGTCTTTGAACTTGAAGGGAGTTCCTCTTGATGACCACTAGAGGGATATATAGAGTGTAATAATGCATGTTGACCACTAGAGGAAGTCTGCCCAGGTGCCTAACATGGCTACACACAACAGCTACATGTAAACAAACATTGCCCCCAACCTCTATGCAGCCATGGACCCTAAAATCACCACTTAGAGACCAAATTTTACCAAAAAACAAGATTGGATGTTTGGATGTGAACACTAAATATGCTCAGTTATTTTAGACCTACTTACATTAACCTATAAGGTGTTTTAATGCAATGTATTTAAATATGAAACCCCCTTACACAATATTTTTTGTGTAATTAACAGGATCTATGTGTCAAGTGTCTGTCAAAAATTTAGTAAATATTTCACAAAATATCATGAAAAAATATCTATGTGCCATATGTTGACATTTTATGAACATTGGTGTAAGGCTATGTTCACACAGGGTGGATACCTAGCATAAAAGTACACAGTGTATCCACCCTGGTCCTCAAAGGGAATTCTGCTCAAAAATTGTGGCGCAGTTTTTCGGCCGGAATGTCTGCTGTGGAAGACAGCCGATAAAAAAAAAAGCATCCCACTGATGTCCTGCAGCCTGGGATGACGTCTCATCCCACGTGACCGCAGGAGTCAGATGGGATGAAATGTGATTCCTGGAGGTCGGGCTGGACGCAGAAGTATAGAGATCTGGATAAGTATAATCTTTTTATTATCTGAGTTGCAATTTTTGTGGCAAAATCGCATCTTTTCTGCCGCAAAAATGGCAACATCTGCTATTTTTTACAGGTTTTACCCATTCAATTCAATGTAGAAGACCCACAACAGAAAAGCAGTGATTCCGCTGCATAAATTGACATGCTGCAGATTTAAAAACCGCACCACAGGTCAATTTCAATTTCTGAAAGTTTTTTGGGCTTATTTTTTCCGCAGTGTTTACGCTACGTGTGGACATGCCCTAAGGGCAAAGCCACACGTGGCGGAATTGCTCTTGAATTCTGCTGCAGACACTCCGCAGCGTTAATCCGCAGCGGAGCCGTTTCTCCATTGACTTCCACTTCTATTTAGTAGGGTTAGTTTAGACGAGGCTGAAAATTCCGCTGCGGAGCATAGGCTGCGGTGCGGAATTTGGTGTCCGCAGCATGCAATGGATGTTGCGGAGTTGTGGCGGACTGGTTGCGGACTCATGGCGGAATTTCTCCATTGACTTCAATGGAGATTCTAAATTCCGCAATGAAGTCCGCAGCTGTCATGCACATGTTATGTGTGCTGCGGATGCGTCTTGCTTTTTTGACATGACATTTCTTCATTCTGGCTGGACCTATGTATTTCTAGGTCTACAGCCAGACTGAGGAAGTCAATGGGGCTCCCGTAATTACGGGAGCGTTGCTAGGAGACGTCAGTAAATAGTCACTGTCCAGGGTGCTGAAAGAGTTAAGCGATCGGCAGTAACTGTTTCTGCACCCTGGACAGTGACTACCGATCCCAATATACAGCAACCTGTCAAAAAAATAGAAGTTCATACTTACCAAGAACTCCCTGCTTCTGTCTCCAGTCCGGCTTCCCAGGATGACGTTTCAGTCTAAGTGACGGCTGCAGCCAATCACAGGCTGCAGCGGTCACATGGACTGCCGCGTCATCCAGGGAGGTCGGGCTGGATGCCGAAAGAGGGACGCGTCACCAAGACAACGGCCGGTAAGTATGAAATTCGTTTACTTTCACTAGGGAAAGTGCTGGCCCTTCTCTCTATCCTGCACTGATAGAGAGAAGGGAAGCACTTTTCCTGCAGTCCGCAGCAGCTAGTCCGCATCAATTTACTGCACATTTTGGGCAGATCCGCCGCAGAATCTGCAACGCAGATTCTGTGCGGCATTGATGCGGACAGTTGCGGAGGAAATCCGCCACGTGTGGGCATGCCCTAATAGTGTACATGTACTTCAGCCTGGATTTCTTTTCAATTCTGGTTGCAACAAACTTATGAGGTGTCCCATCGCATATTCAAAAATGTGTTGCAGATTCTGGGGTATCATAATTAAAATAAAAGTGATGTATAGGTAATACTATTGATATGAATTATTGTGCCTGCATAGTTTTACATGAAAGGTGTTTGATCCATGCTGACAAATAATTTTCATTCATTCTGAGGCAGATTTATTAACATTTTAACACCAGTCTTCTGAATATAGCGCACGATACAGAGATGGGAGGGATTGTCACACTGCCCAAGTGTTGTACCAGTAAGTCTCCCTCACAGTATCTGGGCAGACTATGGTTTGCTCCAGGGCAGTTTTTATTCATTTGCTTTTAGATGCTAAAAAAAATTTCAACATATAAAAAGTACCAATTTTGGCACTGAATTAGAGGCTGATTTATCACTTGCTCTACTACTCTTTGAATTTCTATATTTCTTCACTGATGTACATATTTTAGATTGACAAGGAGATTGCTCTTTGTGCCATGAACGTATTTACGTGTGGTTCTTAAAATAGCTACACTGCCATATAAAACATGCTATGCTGCCACATTTCTGAGGTTGTAAATTACTCACTTTCTGCAGCTTTTATATTTTCATATATAATACACACTTTACTTTTCTATTGTGTAAAATAATTTACCAGCTCTAGGATGTAGACAACAGTTTCTTGTATCAGTAATAGCATCTAAATGGATTTATGTGAACAAAGAATTTCAGAATGCCCCCACTGTTCATAATAACATAAAATCCTTATAAAAAGAATGTTTCCAGCAAGCAAGAAAACAGGCTATTCCTATACTAAGTCAAATAAGACAAAAAAGATCACACCATAAAATTGCAGGAAAAAGATATACAGAAAGGAGAAAGACAAATAACATTATTTTAAAAAATCCACTTCTTACTGTATCTACACATAATACACTTAAAATAGGGGTAGGTAACCTTAGCGAGGTGGAGATCTACTGTTGTACTTGGAATGTGTTGAGATCTATTTGGTACCGAGTTGTTACAGGACCATGGGGGAATAGTGTGAAAGTTATATTTTCTGCAGGTTGTGAAAAAGCTTGCTGAGCCAAAAACCTGTTCTTGTGGAACTTTTTATATAAAATAAGAAAAAAATGGAATATAAGAAAAAAAAAAAAAAAAGCTAGAACTTACGGCACTACACATGTTTTTAGTGTAGAGTAGAAGCACCTCTCCACTCCACACCACTGCTATTCCAGTTTTTTGCTTACATTTTTTTTACACTTGACTAAAATCTTCAACAGTCTGACAGTAACTCCTTCGCACAGACTGCTCGCATGCCAAAAGCATTTAAGTGCAAGAGCAGTTTGTGAAATAGATTTTGGGTTGCCCTCCCCATCCCACCCCTTTGCCTCATGTTGATCACCCCCCTGCCTTCATTCACATGTTATGTGGCTATGCGTCAGTGTGCATCACTTTGCTCCATAGACTCTATTGGATAGATTTAATTTAACCCCTACCCGTACCAGGACACAACTATACGTCCTGGTGAGAGGTTACATCCCGCACCGGCATGTACAGTTACTGAACAATTCCCAGTACACACTGTCCTAACGGACAGTGTCCGGGAACAGGGAGATCAGCTGTACATGGCCAGTGGTCCAAACACCAGCGATTTTGCATTCAACAGACACTATGGGGCCAGGTGATATGTACTGATGCGAAGACGCACTGATGCTACAGCAGGGGAGTCTGACCTCTTCCAAAGCTCATTTGCTCTAGTCCAAGTGCGTTGATGCATATGTGCATAGTACCAGCTTTATGGCAACTGGGTAGCCCGGACAGTGTTAGGTCAGTACTTATTCTGCAGTACTGATTAAAATAATACCCACATCAGGCAATCGACCTATTGATCTCGATTGATGGGTTGCCGACCTCTAACTTAAAGCAAAGCTGTCCATCTAAAAATTGCGTGGTCTTATTAAAAAAGCAATAACTGTATAGTCCATTTATGCTCCTCTTCACGAACTATGCATGTCTTTTAATTCAATTACCCTTTAATAGGTGTGATGTGGAAGTCCGAAATGTTAGACCTAACAAAATATGTGTACATATTGATCTAGGAGGTCTACATAATTCCTCCCTTTCCCCATTATAAAATATGTAGTATGCATTTTTATTCCAGATTATTTTTAGCTATAATCTTGAATGTCCACCTCTCTCCAATTTACATGTAAAAATGGTGAACTTGCAAGTAAAAAAAATAATCTTGGACGCTTCTACTTATGAAATTCAGTCTTGTTTTACAACTAACCAGACATGTATAAAGGAGTGCAATTGAGCATGGGCAGCATGCTGGCTCAGTGGTAACCACTATTGCTTTTCAGTTCTTGATTTGAATCTTACCAAGGTCAAGGGTTCTTTGAATGTTTATGTCTGTTCTCCTCATTTTCGTGTGGGATTCTTCTTCACTCCAAAAACAAACTGATAGGTTAATTTGCCTCATGTGTGTTTTTAGGATAAGGACATTAGATAACGAGTCTCACTGAGGACTGTGACTGATGATACTCTCTGTCCAGCACCGCAGAATATATTGGTGCTATATAATCAACAGGAAAAAAAAATAATTCCAGTTACACAGACTAAAAAAACAACTTATGTTGTTTGAAAACAAATCTTGCAACCCCTCAACACTTTGAAAATTTAAAATCTGAAATTTGCTAATTCTGCTAAATGTTTGCATTCCTCCATAAACCGTTCCACAAACAGACCTAAATACTTACCTGAAGTAGTTAAACTTCTTTTTTTTTTTTTCCATAGAGATCATGTACTTAACATAGCTAAACTGTTACCCACACAAAACGTCATCTATCAGAGATAGGATATGTATGCACTTAGGCCTCATGCACACTTCCAACACCGTTTTCACAGCCGTTTTTGATGGATCCGTGTGCCCGTTTTAGCGGCCGTGTGCACTCCCGTGTGCACACCGTGTTTCCGTTTCCGAGCGCCGAGCATGGTACTGTCTAGGGTGCTGAAAGAGTTAATGGGCTGCACTTATCGGCGGTAACTCTTTCAGCACCATGGACAGTACCATGCTCGGAGCTCGGAAAATAAAATTTTAATGAAATTTAAAAAAAATAATAAGTTCATACTTACTTTCCTCCTGTCCAGCCTCCAGGGATGACGTTTTATCCATGTCACCGCTGCAGCCAATCACAGGCTGTAGTAGCGGTCACGTACGTCAGGATGACATCAGAAGGCCGGCATCCAAGGATGGCGCTTCATCCCACGTGACCGCCTCTGCAGCCAATCACAGGCTGCAGCGGCCTCTGCAGCCAATCACAGGCTGCCGCGTCATACAGGATGGTCGGACTGGAGGAAGAAGAGGGACTCGTCACCAAGACAACGACCGGGTACGTATGAACTGCTTTTTATTTTATTTTTAATCAGCAGCCTCTTTTCTCTATCAGTGATTGATAGAGACAAGTGGCTGCCGATTAGTGTAATATATCTGTAATGTATTTCTGCCCGTCCGGCCGTTGCTAGGCAATGGCTCCGTCACACACGGATGGCTTCCGTGTGCCTTCAGTTTTTTTGACGGCCCCATTGACTTGCATGGGCCTCAAGGTCATGGAATCTCGGACCAAAGTAGGATATGCTCTACTTTGGATCGGAACGGAGCAACGGTACCGTCAAAAAAACTGACGTGTGCATGGGGCATTCAAATGAATGGGTCAGGGTGCTAGCCGTCAGAAAAACAGCTAGCACCCTGAAGAGAAAGACTGAAGTGGGCATGAGGCCTTACACCAATGGGTCAATGGTAGATCCTAACACACTCCCTTAACAAACAGGTGCTACTCTTCTGCATAAAATGAATGCTCTTTACTGTTAATACAACTTTACATCATTGAAAACTAATATATTTGTCATTTTATTTTAAAGGAGAGTTACATATTGACATTCAGAATAAATCTAGTTATATCTCTAAAAAAAAAGGAATAAAACATTGTTGCATACATTTATCAAAACCCTGAATATATACCTTGCATGGGGATAGAATAAAGTTGTGGTAAAACTGGAGCTCCATAAATAAATGTATAACTTTATATAAAGTAGGCACTCTTTAAGTATGCATATGTCTTCGGAGATTAATCTATATTTCATTATTAAAAATAGCTCCTATGCAGTAAACATGAATCACAGTTAACCAAAGAACTGGGACACGACAACTACCATTTCCAGGTACAAAATATAAATAGTTGTCTCAGAAGATTTTACTTAGTCATTAATCTTAAATGTTGTGTATCTCATTAATTATGTCACAAAGTTATATTCTACCTTTTGCCAAAACCTATTTTTATTCATTTTAAGCCAACATTAGACAAACACAGGAAAATCCTCATTTTCCTAGACCTACTGATATAATTTTGTTACGAAAAAATGTAAAGACGTTCAATTCCTAAAATATTCAATATCTTCGTTATGCAATATCAAAAGACACTGAATTATCAATGTGTGAATATAATAAAAAAACAAGAATAAAAATATAATTACTGGAAATATTGCAAACTCTCACCTCAGCTAAATCTATTAACAATCTAGCACATGCTAGATCATCTGTTTTAAATGTTTAGGTATTTATGACATCCACATACGTTATCTTATTCTTATGAAAGCTTCTATTCGTAATGTTTGAGATAATTTGTCTAAAATGTAATACACATTCAATTCATACGATTATACTATTGGAGCCTTCTAAAAATTAAGCCCTTTTGGCGTTAAAGCGAATTACACCCACGAAAATGATTTCGTTTTTTTTACTTTAAATGGGTTCAAAATTCTGTGTTGATTAATTTCTTAACCCCTTAAAGAGGCTCTGTCACCAGATTATAAGTGCCCTATATCCTACATAATCTTATCGGCACTCTGTGCCGTGAGTAAGCCCCACAGAAACTTTACCGAGGTGTCGGGAGTGTGAATAAACATTGCTTCCTGGCTGGAGGCAATGTCTATTCACTCTCAAGACACTTCAGTAAAGCTAATGTGGGTGTATGTGACAGCACAGCGTGATCTCGCGAGATCATGCTGTGCTGTGAATACAAATCGTCATGAATGGAAAGAAGTGTATGACGCTGATTGGTCAGCGTCATATACTCCTCTTTACAACGCCCACTTGGTCAAAAGTTAAAAAGCGCCCAGTTGGGCATTAAGAAACTAATTAGCATAAATCTAAAAATTTTCATAACTTGCTCAAAAATTATCGTTTTTCAAAATAAAAACCACTGTTGTTATCTACATTACAGTGCCGATCAGATTATGTAGGAGATAGGTCACTTATAATCTGGTGACGGAGCCTTTTTAATGATAAGGCCTGTTTGGGCCTTAATAAACAACTCCTTTTTTGTTTTTGCCTGTACAGTGCTGTAGAATAAGGCTTCTTAACGGCCGCTGTAAAACTCGTATTAATGGTATAGCAGTCAGAGCTCCAAATCACCTGCATAGACATACAGTTAGGTCCAGAATTATTTGGACAGTGACACAAGTTTCAGCATTTTAGCTGTTTACCAAAACATATTGAATATACAGTTATATAACCAATATGGGCTTAAAGGAACAGTGTCACCACAATTTTTTTTTTAATATGTTAAAGATGTTAGTGCTTTATTAAAAACGTTTGGATTAATTTGTGTGTTTGTGTGTTACTTTTTTTTATTTTTACACTTTTTCTTCCCTATGGGGGCTGCCATTTTTTTTTCCATTTCTGTATGTGTCGATTAACGACACATACAGACATGGAATACGGCAGCTCCAGTCCCATAGGGACTGCGAACGGGGCCCGTTCCATCCACTATCATGTACGCCGCTGTGTGGGAACGGCGCATGCGCCGCTCCCACACAGTTCAATTTGAAATGCGCGCCGTCCGGCGCCATTTTCCTGTGGACCGGAAGTCGCGGCCGGACAGTAATATTACTACTTCCGGTCGCGGCTTCCGGACTTGTGCACATGGAGCAGCGGCAGCAGACGGATCGGATGGACCGGAGGGAGCGGCGGCGACTGGAGCAGGTAAGGGATTTCTATGTATGTTTGTGTTTCAGTGTGTGTTTACTACTGTATGTAAACCTACTACACTGTGTGTTAGCTCAAAAAATGGCGACACACAGTGTAGGAGGTTAGACCGTTCAATCCCCTCATTTATCCCGGCACTAGCCAGGATAAAGGAGGGGGGGATTCTCAGAGCTCACTAGAGCGAGGGATTTTTACCCAATTTTGCAGCATAAAGCAATGTGGTTGCTTTACCACATGCAATGCTGCAATTTTGGGAATGGCTCCATCTATTGACCAGCAATGGAAAATATTATAAATTAGAATCCAATTGAATCCAATTTATAATATTTTCTGACTCGTGAAAAAAAAATAAAAAAAAATAGAACAATGTTTAATCACCTACACACTAATTGTTTAACTAAAAAAAAAACAAAACATGTTTTGCTGGCAACACATTCCCTTTAAAGTGCAGACTCTCAGCTTTAATTTGAGGGTATTCACATCCTAATTTTAGGAAGGGTTTAGGAATTACAGCTCTTTAATATGTAGCTGCCTCTTTTTCAAGAGACCAAAGGTAATTGGACAATTATCTCAAAAGCTATTTAATGGGCTGCATGGGCTATTCCCTCATTAATCCATCATCAATTAAGCAGGTAAAAGATCTGGAGTTGATTCCAGGAGTGGCATTTGCATTTGGAAGCTGTTGCTGTGAACCCACAACATGAGGTCAAAGGAGCTCTCAATGCAAGTGGAACAGACAATCGTTAGGCTGAAAAAAAATGAAGAAATCCATCAAAGAGATAGCACAAATGTTAGGAGTGGCCAATCAACAGTTTGGTACATTCTTGAAAAAAAACGAGCGCACTGGTGATCTCATGAAGTCCAAAAGGCCTGGATGTCTACGGAAGACAACAGTTGTGCATGATCGCAAGAATCCTTTCGATGGTGAAGGAAAACCCCTTCACAACATCTACCCAAGTGAAGAACACTCTCCTGGAAGTAGATGTATCAGTATCTAAGTCTACCATAAAGAGAAGACTTCATGAGGGCAAATACAAAGGGTTCCCCACAGGATGCAAACCATTAATCACCCTCAAAAATAGAAAGGCCAGATTAGACTTTTCCAAACAATATTTAAAGAAGCCAGCCCAGTTCTGGAACAGTATTCTTTGTACAGATGAAACTACGATCAACCTGTACCAGAATGTTGGTAGGAAGAAAGTATGGCAAAGGCTTGGAATGGCTCATGATCAAAAGCACACCACATCCTCTGTAAAACATGGTGGAGGCAGTGTGATGGCATGGGCATGCATGGTCATGCATGGCTGCCAAAGGCACTGGGTCACTAGTGTTTATTGATGATGTGTCTGAAGACAGAAGCAGCCAGGGGATTTCTGAAGTGTTCAGGGATATACTTTCTGCTCAGATTTAACCAAATGCAGCAAGGTTGATTGGACGTCGCTTTACAGCACAGTCGGTCAATGACCCAAAACATACTGCGAAAGAAACCCAGGCGTTTTTTAAGGCAAAGAAGTGGAATGGAGGAAATCCAGCGTTTGGTGATGTTCATGGGTTCTGGACTTCAGGCAGTCATTGCTCACAAAGGATTCTCTACAAAGTATTAAAGAAACAACATTTTATTTATGGTAATATTAATTTGTCCAATTATGTTTGAACCCCTGAAATGAGGAGGTTGTGTAGAAAAATGGTTGCAATTCCTAAACATTTCACATGATAATTTTGTTCAACCCCTTGAATTAATCCTGAAAGTCTACACTTCAAATGCATCTCAGTTGTTTCATTTCAAATCCAAAATTGTGGCATGCAGAGCCCAAATCCTAAAGATTGTGTCACTGTCCAAATAATTCTGGACCTAACTGTACTTATTACAGTTTTGGTGATATCTATTGTGATTCTGCTTTTTGATACTTTAGGGGACTTTTATTTTATGAATTTATTTTTCAATCATATTGCATATTGTCACGGTTTGTGGGTATGTGGACCCACTAGGCCGCACCGCCATAGCGGGGAGGCCCCTGGCCAAACAACAGAGCACCCCAGAAATACAAAGTCCCGCACTAGGGTACCTGGATAGTCCAGACAGTGGCCGCAGCTCTGGCACGGAGGGAGGTGGGTGCAGCAGGTAACGCCAGACGTGGCGGGTGACCGCAGGTGCCGCAGGTTGCGCCAGACATGGTGAATCACACTTGACGTGGAAGATGACACTGGACGTGGCAGATGACACAGGACGTGGCGGATGACACAGGACGTGGCAAACGACAGCACGTGCAGTAGACACGACTCCAACACTAGTAGGCACAGGAACAAGAACACAGCACGGGATACAGGAACAGGTAACAGGGCACAGGTAACAACTGG
Organism: Rhinoderma darwinii; assembly: GCF_050947455.1. NCBI lineage: Eukaryota > Metazoa > Chordata > Amphibia > Anura > Rhinodermatidae > Rhinoderma > Rhinoderma darwinii. The sequence continues at coordinate 222,169,446 of NC_134690.1, read as the reverse complement.
AATGGGAAACACTAAGGGACCATTTGCAAGACAGACTTAGGATACACTAACAATGCTAAGGCAAGGATCAGAAAGGCAGGGGCCCTCTTATAGTCCAGGAAATCATGTGAGTTGATGATGATAATTGTTTTCATGTGCGCACGCTGACCCTTTAAGACCGGCCACGAGTGTACGTGCGCACCCAACGGGACTCAGCGGACCAGAGCGGAAGTGAGCTCTGGCGTCTCCTAGGAAGGAGATGGGGACCAGCGCTCACTGATCCGTGGCTGCAGGTGTCGGGAGGAGAGCAAACCCGATGGGCTGCGTCCATGGACGCTACAGTATCCCCCCTCTTACGCCCCCTCTTCTTGGGGCCATAGTGAGAGAGGAACTTCTTAACGAGAGCAGGGGCTTCGAGGTTCTCCTCCGGCTCCCAGGACCTCTCCTCAGGACCAAACTCTCTCCAGTCCACCAAATAGAAAGTCTTTCCTCCTACCCTTTTGCAGTCCAGGATCTCCCTCCCCTCGAACACAAAAGAAGAACCGCTGGGAGCAACTGTGGAACTGGAAGTCTTGCTGGAGCAGTTCAGGACCACTGGTTTCATGAGGGACACATGAAAGGAGTTGGGGATTCTGAGGGTAGGAGGCAGCCGAAGCTTATAGGAGACAGTTTATCTGTTGCAGAATCTCAAAAGGACAAAGGAACCTGGGAGCAAACGTGTATGAGGCACCTTCAAACGAATGTTCCGTGAGGACAGCCAGACTTGGGTCCCTGGAAGATACTGAGGCGGCTCTCTTCTTTTTGCATCCGCTTTTCGCTTCATGCGATCGACTGCCAGCAAAATAGAGGACTGGTCTATTGCCAGATTTGCAGGAAGTTCCCAAATGCAGAGTCAGCAGCGGGTACCTGATATGTAGTCGACACTGGGAGAGGGACTCTAGGATGTTGACTATACACAATGTAAAATGGAGTGGAAGTTGTGGACTCGCTTGTTGTTTTTGTTTTACGAGATCTCGGCCCATGGAAGAAGCTGTACCCAGTTATCATGCTGTAAGGAGATAAAGTGGTGGAGATAATTCTCCATGAGCTGGTTGATCCTCTCGACTTGCCCATTTTACTGGGGGTGATAGGCTGAGGAAAAGTCCAATCTCACATCCAGTAGTTTCCAGAGGGCTCTCCCGAACTTTGAGGTAAACTGAACCCCCCGATCGGACATAAGGTGAAGGGGCAAGCCATGCAAGCGGAAGATGTATGAATGAAGAGTCTCGCCAGTCGGGGAGCAGAAGGTAGGCCGGTCAGCGGGATAAAATGTGCCATTTCGAGAAAAGGTCCACCACCACCCAGACAGTGTTGCATCCTGCTGTGGGGGGAAGGTCTGTGACAAAGTCCATCGCAATGTGCTGCCAGGGGGCATTGGGTACAGGCAGAGGTTGAAGCAGGCCAGCAGGCTTGGAGTGAGTAACCTTGTTAGAAGCACACACCGTGCAAGAAGAGACAAAGTCCACAACATCTTTGGGTAGCTTGGGCCACCAGAAGTGACGAGCAATCAGGTCTCGGGTTTTGCAAACACCAGCGTACCAAGCCAGTTTTGAACTGTGTCGCCAGTGGAGAATTCTTCTCCTGTCTGCCAACCGAACAAAAGGGGTGGAGGGATGTCTCTAACCTGTCTCATCCTGGAGGGATGTCTCTAACCTGCAAAGGATTGGCAGTGACAATGCAGGACGGGTCTATGATACTTTGAAGGGACTCCACTTTGTCATCCGTCTCAAGTGACCTGGACAGGGCATCGGCCCTCACATTCTTGTCAGCGGGACGGTAGTGGAGCACAAATTGGAAACAGGTGAAGAACAGCGACCACCTGGCTTGGCGGGGATTTAGTCATTGAGCGGACTCAAGGTAGGTGAGGTTCTTGTGGTCAGTGTAGATCAGGATGAGGTGAGCTGCGCCCTCTAGCAGATGTCTCCACTCCTCCAGAGCCAATTTGATGGCCAGTAGCTCCCGATCCCCAAGAGAGTAATTGCGCTCTGAAGAAAGAAGTCTCGAGTAGTAGCCACATACTACTGCCTTTCCTTTGGAGCTCTTCTGGAACAGAAGTACACCTGCACCAATAGAAGAAGCGTCCACCTCCAATGAAAACAGCCTAGATACGTTGATGGAGGATCGAGGCTGAAAAGAAGGCTTATTTGAGACTAATAAATACGGACTCTGCCTCTGGAGTCCACATCTTGGAGTTCACACCCAGCTTGGTAAGGGTAAAGATAGGAGCTGTCAGTGATGAGAAGTTTGGGATAAACTGCAGGTAGAAATTGGCGGATCCCAGAAAATGCTGTATGGACCTCAGGCCTTGAGGACATGGCCACTCCAGGACAGCTCTTGATCCGAGATGATGTAGCCCAGGAAGGGCAGAGAACTCTTCTCAAAGACGCACTTCTCCAGCTTGGCATATAAACGATTCTCCCTTAATCATAGTAGAACTTGACGGACATGCCTCCGATGAGTCGTCGGATCTGGGGAGAGAATCAAAATATCATCGAGATAAACTACAACACAGATATAGAGGAGATCTCGGAAGATATCATTAACGAATTCCTGGAAGACCGCGGGAGCGTTGCACAGTCCGAATGGCATCACCAGGTATTCCTAGTGCCCGTCTCGAGTGTGGAACGTTGTCTGCCACTGGTCCCCTTGACAGATTCAGATCAAATTATAAGCCCCATGCAAGTCTAGTTTAGAAACATTTGTTCTTGACTGTGATCCGGTTGAGACCACAGTAGTCAATGCAGGCTCGAAGGGATCCGTCTTTCTTTTAAAAAAAGAAGAACCCAGCCCCGGCCGGGGAGGAAGACTTTCGTATGAAACCCCCCTCCAAATTCTCCTTGATATAGGACGACATGGATAAAGACTCTGGCAAGGAAAGAGGCTATACCCGTCCACGGGGGAGAGAGGCATTAGGAACCAGTTCAATGGGGCAGTCATAAGTCCGATGTGGAGGCAGCGTCTCAGCCTCCCTTTTGCTGAAGACATCTGCAAACTGAGCAAAATGAGGGGCAGTCCCGCCAATGACTGAGGCAGAGGAGGCTGGACAGGATGAATCTGCAACAGACAACGACCGAGGCCCTTGGAGCCCCATTGGAGAACCTCCCCAGAACTCCAGTGCAGGACTGGGGCATGCAGTCGAAGCCAAGGCAGGGCATGTAGTCGTAGCCAAGGCAGGCCCAGCAGAACAGGATTGATGGCCGTGGGCAAAACAAGGAAAGAAATTAGTTCAGAATGAAGGACTCCAACCTGGAGCTTCAACGGCTTGGTTTTAGAAACGATCGGATCAGGCAGAAGCCGTCCATTCACTGAGGCAACAGCCAAAGATGTTTCCAGGGGAACTGTGGGCAACTGGAGATGATCCACTAGTTTCTTTTGGATGAAGTTTGCCACGGACCAGGAGTCTAGATAGGCAGAAACCCGATGTGTCCTCTCGCCGGATACTAGGGTCACAGGAATAGTCAACTTGGAACAGAATGCTTTATTTGGTACCGTTCCACTTAAGGTTGTCTCACCAACCAATCCTAGGCGCTGGGGTCTCTCTGGCCTCTGGGGACACAGATGCACAATATGGCCTCCGAGGCCGCAATACAGACAAAGTCCAGAAGTGTGTCTGCGTTGTCTATCCTGGGTAGACAATTTGACACGGTTCATCTGCATAGGATCCTCTGGTGGGACGACTGAGGTGGATAGTAAAGATTGCTGGAAAGTAGAATCCAGCCTAGGAAGTTCTCTCTCACGGAGAACCTCTTGGGAAAGCTCCCGGATCCTCATGTCAACTCGGGTGGCAAGTAGGATAAGATCGTCCAGGGTAGATGGCAGATCACGAGCGGCCAGCTCGTCCTTAATCCCCGAAGACAGTCCCTGCCAGAATGTGGCCACCAAAGCCTCGTTGTTCCAGGTTAATTCAGCAGTCAGGGTACGGAACTGAATGGCATACTCGCCCACGGAGAGGTCTCCCTGGTGTAGGGTCAACAGGGATGCAGCAACTGAAGAAACTCTCCCTGGTTCCTCAAAGATCGAGTGGAAAGTCTGTAAGAAGCACTGCAAGTCACGAGTCTTTGGCCCCTGATGTTCCCACAGAGGATTTGCCCATGCCAGGGCTTTACCAGTAAGGAGAGAGATGATGAAGGTGATCCTGATGTCATCAGAAGAGAAGGCCCTGGCATGTATTCTGAAGTGGATCTGGCACTGATTCAAAAATCCCCTGCAGGTCCTCGGGTCTCCGTCATAGCGTGGAGGAAGCGGCAAGAAGCACAGGCAATCGGCACTGGTACAGACAGCACGTGTAGCAGGAGGAACAGCAGGATTGGGTGCGGTGACGTCTGTGGTTGGGGCAACCAGCCGATGGGCAATGGCGTTCATCGACAGGAGGCGTTGGTCTTGCCGTGACTGGAGATCTTGCATCTCGGCCAGCATGGCTTGTGTCATCAAGGTCTCAGGTTGACCAGCAGGGTCCATGGCCTGAGCGTACTGTCACTGTTTGTGGGTATGTGAACCCACTAGGCCGCACCGCCGTAGCGGAGAGGCAGCTGGCCAAACAACAGAGTACCCCAGAAATACAAAGTCCCGCACTAGGGTACCTGGATAGTCCTGACAGTGGCCGCAGCTCCGGCACAGATGGAGGTGGATGCAGCAGGTAACGCCAGACGTGGCAGATGACAGCAGGTGCCGCAGGTTGCGCCAGACGTGGCGAATCACACTGGACGTGGAAGATGACACTGGACGTTTCAGATGACACAGGACGTGGCGGATGACACAGGACGTGGCAAAAGACAGCAGGTGCAGTAGACACGACTGCAACACTAGTAGGCACAGGAACAAGAACACAGCACGGGATACAGGAACAGGTAACAGGGCACAGGTAAAAACTGGAATGGGAAACACTAAGGGACCATTTGCAAGACAGACTTGGGATACAGTAACAATGCTCAGGCAAGGATCAGAAGAACAGGGGCCCTCTAATAGTCCAGGAAATCATGTGAGTTGATGATGATAATTGTTTTCATGTGCGCGCGCTGGCCCTTTAAGACCGGCCACAAGCGTGCGCGCGCACCCAACGGGACACCGCAGACCGGAGCGGAAGTGAGCGCTGGCATATCCTAGGAAGGAGATGGAGACCAGCGCTCACTGATCCGTGGCTGCGGGTGTCGGGAGGAGAGTAAACCTGACGGCCCGCGGTCATGGACGCTACACATATTTCTTCATTTCCTGTGCATATAACATACATAAGAATGTGTTAGGACATACCTAAGGTGTATCCTTGCAGGAACTATTACAGGGCAGCCATACGGGACTTTGTTAAAGTGCCTCCAGGCACCGGAAGTTATGCAGTGGTCAGTGCCAGAAGCAGATGGCTCCAGTCACTGTATAGCAGCCGTGCTGGGTTACAGAAGCTCTGTTTCTATTCACTTGAATAGGTACAGAGCTGCATTATGGTTGTCCAGGCACGTGGCAGTTTTTCATACTGGTGACCTATCCACAGGATAGCTCATCAGCATATGGTCGGTTGGGGTCAGACACCGGGACCCTGCACCGATCAGCTGTTCTGGCGGCCTCCCAGCCCCGGAAGTTATACAGTGGTTGGTGCCAGAAGCAAATGGCTCTGATCACTGTATAGCGGACATGCTAGGTTACTGCAGCTCTGTTCCTATTTACTTGAATTGGGGCAGAGCTGCAGTACTGAAGCACGGCAGCTATACTTTGACCGAAGTTATCTGCTTCCTGCACTGAACACTGCATAACTTCTGGTCCCTGGAGGCAGCTGGAGCAGCTGATTGCTGCGGAGACCGGGTGTAGGACCCCCTCCGATCATATACTGAAGACCTATCTGTGGACAGGTCATCAGTATGAAAAACTGCCCCATGCCTGGACAACCCCTTTAAAACACGGGCTATCAGTAGAAAATATTCAGCCCTGAAAATCAAAAATCCTGGGCTGGCAGGAGAACTGTCAGAGGGATTGTGGTGCTTAAGGGGATAAATGCCCAGGACAGTTATCTCCAATCTAGGCCATTGCTGTGGCATTCAGTTGCTTTGCCCCAAATCACAAACACTTACATGCAGTTTAGGGTGCCTTAATGTATCCCTTCCTATGAAATGCATGTACTTGATATGTGTTTAGAGGTAGAAAACTACAAGGTTGATCCAATGTATTTTTAATTAACCCTTCCCCTGCCAAGGACATTTCTTATACATCCTGGGAGGGGGGCACCTTAGTAGCCAATGACGTATCTGATACGTCCTTGCTACTAAAAACTCTAGGTCAAGCTAGAACGCAGATAGAGCTGCAATCTAGGTTTTGTTTTAAAGCTAATCTTCTTCACCTGAACTAGAGCAAGTTGAAGTGAGAGCTGCATATATTTGCAGCTCTCACCTCAGTCTGTGTGGAGGAGTAGAGGGGGGGCAGTGGGATACTTGTAGGCATCGTGCAGGAAACTGTGCTCCTTATCCTGTTCCAGTATGGCTGTAGATGACCCCAAAGGGAGTGGCAACTTTTGTTCATGTTATCACCCATCTACCTTATCATTCAGACAGCAGACTTTAAAAGCAATACTCTGCTTGTTACATATGGGGGGGGTTCTTGATTTTTTTTTTAAGAAAAATTGTGAGAAGAATCACCCCTCTGCTTTTAATTAGGCCGTTTATTGACTTCACGATCCAGACATTTACCAGCGTCTGGATCGCGACATGAAATAAGTCACATCAAACACTTTTTAAACCCACAAACTTCAATAAAGCTTAAATATTTTACACTGTCCCTAGCCGCTGACCACTTCTCCAGTGATACCCATTACATGCGTAAGCGATTATCACTAGAGAGGAATGTCTAATACATTTCTAATGGATGGAAAAGATTAATGTCAGTCAGACAATACATTTTCATCCACTGACAGTCGCCATAAACAATTGTTTCCAACTATTTCTACTAAAACAAAAATCAGTATTAGTTAAAGCATTCGATTAGGTTCTGAAAATGCCGATTATTCAATTAGTGTCAGACTGTTTTTTTCCACGATTTTCACAGCAGCATGGCAAAATGAAGAGGATCTTTGCAAAAAAACATGCTTTGACCGTGTTGTGTGAACAGTTTTGCATGCTAAAATTTGCATTCTAAAATTTGTTGGCGTATTCTTGTGGTTTTGGTGTTTCTCTAATACACGCACATGTGAATATAGACTTGTTAATTCTCTGGAGTTAGCTTTCTTGCCTTTGATGCTGGCCAATCAGCAGAAGGCCACTTCAGGGTAACTCACACCCTTTTGGCTAAGTACAGCAAATTAGTAAAGAATGAGCCAACACAACAGTGGGCCATATCTCTGGAACGAGGGGGGGGGGGGTCCAGGTAAAAAAAAAAAAAACAGCTATATTTAGGCCAGTAAACCAGTTTAAATTATATGACCTAGTGATGAATCCTCTTTAAAGGGAATGTGTCACTAGAATTTTTTTTTTCTTTTTTAGTTAAACAATTATTATTTAAGTGATTACACATTGTTTTAATTTTTTTAATTTTTCACAAGTCAGGAAATATTATAAATTAGATTCTAATTTATAACTTTTCCATGTGCTGGCCACTAGAGGGAGCAGTTCCCAAAATTGCAGCATGGTCAATGTGGTAAATCAACCTCATTGATTTATGTTGCATATTTGGGGTGGACACACTCTCTCTAGTGTCCTCACACAATCCCCCCTCCCTTCTTCTGGCTAGTGCCAGGAGAAGGAGGGGTTTGAATCTTCAAACCTCCTACACTGTGTGCCGCCATTTTCTGTGCGACTGCACAGCGTAGGAGGATTAAATACAGTGCTCAGCAAACAGTATAACACGAACATACACGAACATAATACGCACATCACATACACAAACATAAATTACCTTCTCCTGCCGCCGCTGCAGCCTCCGCTCCTATTCCTTGCGCCTTCGCTTCCTTGAACATACAGTGAAGAAAATAAGTATTTGATCCCTTGCTGATTTTGTAAGTTTTCCCACTGTCAAAGACATGAACAGTCTAGAATTTTTAGGCTAGGTTAATTTTACCAGTGAGAGATAGATTATATAAAAAAAAAAAACGAAAATCACATTGTCAAAATTATATATATTTATTTGCATTGTGCACAGAGAAATAAGTATTTGATCCCATTGGCAAACAAGACTTAATACTTGGTGGCAAAACCCTTGTTGGCATGCACAGCAGTCAGACGATTTTTGTAGTTGATGATGAGGTTTGCACACATGTTAGATGGAATTTTGGCCCACTCCTCTTTGCAGATCATCTGTAAATCCTTAAGATTTCGAGGCTGTCGCGTGGCAACTCGGATCTTCAGCTCCCTCCATAAGTTTTCGATGGGATTAAGGTCTGGAGACTGGCTAGGCCACTCCATGACCTTAATGTGCTTCTTTTTGAGCCACTCCTTTGTTGTCTTGGCTGTATGTTTCGGGTCATTGTCGTGCTGGAAGACCCAGCCACGAGACATTTTTAATGTCCTGGTGGAGGGAAGGAGGTTGTCACTCAGGATTCTCCCATTGATGCTGTGAAGTAGTCCTGTGCCCTTAGCAGAGAATCACCCCCAAAACATAATGTTTCCACCTCCATGCTTGACAGTGGGGACGGTGTTCTTTGGGTCATAGGCAGCATTTCTCTTCCTCCAAACACGGCGAGTAGAGTTAATGCCAAAGAGCTCAATTTTAGTCTCATCTTACCACAGCACCTTCTCTCAATGACTCTCAGAATCATCCAGATGTTCATTTGCAAACTTCAGATGGGCCTGTACATGTGCCTTCTTGAGCAGGGGGACCTTGCGGGCACTGCAGGATTTTAATCCATTACGACGTAATGTGTTACCAGTGGTTTTCTTGGTGACTGTGGTCCCAGCTGCCTTGAGAGCATTAACAAGTTCGCCCCGTGTAGTTTTCGGCTGAGCTCTCACCTTCCTCAGGATCAAGGATACCCCACGAGGTGAGATTTTGCATGGAGCCCCAGATCGATGTCGATTGACAGTCATTCTGTATGTCTTCCATTTTCTTACTATTGCACCAACAGTTGTCTCCTTCTCACCCAGCGTCTTACTTATGGTTTTGTAGCCCATTCCAGCCTTGTGCAGGTCTATGATCTTGTCCCTGACATCCTTAGAAAGCTCTTTGGTCTTGCCCATGTTGTAGAGGTTAGAGTCAGACTTATTAATTGAGTCTGTGGACAGGAGTCTTTTATACAGGTGACCATTTAAGACAGCTGTCTTTAATGCAGGCACCAAGTTGATTTGGAGCGTGTAACTGGTCTGGAGGAGGCTGAACTCTTAATGATTGGTAGGGGATCAAATACTTATTTTTCTGTGCACAATGCAAATAAATATATATAACTTTGACAATGTGATTTTTTATATATATATATATATATATATATATATATATATATATATATATATATATATATAATCTATCTCTCACTGGTAAAATTAACCTAGCCTAAAAATTCTAGACTGTTCATGTCTTTGACAGTGGGCAAACTTACAAAATCAGCAAGGGATCAAATACTTATTTCCTTCACTTTATGGCCGGAAGCCGCAGCCAGAAGTCTGTCCGGCAGCGGCTTCCGGTTATGAAAATGGCGCCGGATTTCGCTCTGCGAACGAGCTTAGTTTTGGACTGTATGGGAGCGATGCATGCGCCTTTCCCACACAGACGGCGTACGCTTCAGAGAATGGAACGGCTCCCGTTCGCATTCTCTATGTGTTTGTATGTGCCATATTCCATCTCTGGATGTGTCGTTAATCGATACATACAGAGATGAAAAAAAAAATGTCAGCCCCCATAGAGAGGTAAAAGTAAGAACAAAGTAAAGTAGAACATGAGAACATAAATAAATAAAATTTATGTTAATATCATATTAAAAGCAATATGATAAAAAATAAAAAAAATTCACGACACCTTCCCTTTAAGTCAATGCACTTTGGAGGAGGTAGCCCGAACCAGTACTCTCCATAGTGCCATATGTTTTAGCAACACACCGATGGGCTTACAGCGGGAGTCCCCCCATTTACAGCAAAATCTAAGGGGTTAAGTGGCACCCACAACTGATGGCATGGACACAGCTCCTGTGCCTGCTCCATCAGTGTGCCGTAAAAGTTCTTAGGAATAACCCGCTCATCGCCACGTACTATTATGGCGCAGGACGGGAAGGAGATAATAATTGTAATGAATGTAGATCCATTTTACCAGATTTGTTTTCTCTATTTCACTCAATCTTTTTTCTCTGTAGATTAGTGTCAAAAAGCCTATTAATATCCACTGAGATTTAATGCTGTTACACAATAAAACATGGAAAAATTGAGTGAATAATTCTTATAGCCACTATAGTTGAAAATAAATATTTCCATGTAATAAATGAAATCTTTTATTTCTGAACATAAACTAGATCCATGCAATTTGGATTTATAGTCACTCACCCTGGATGTGTCCTTGTCCATTTTTGTCATTTTTAAGCTGTCTGATTACATACAGTAGGTGGTTAAACATAGACATTCTAACATAGTGGATACCAAGTCAGGAATAAACCCTGCTATTATATAGGCTGAAAGCACACCTATTGCTGATAATACCTTATTGTTATCTTAATCCCTTTTGTATTTTCTTCACAGGTATATTTTCATGTGTATTCACCCATTTCCTTCCGGGCCAACACTTTAAGAAAAATCAATAATCCAAGCACACATTTTATTCTTCTGACATCTGCATTTACATTTACTGCTCAAGAATTTTATATAGGTGGCATTATATTTTTGTCCTTGTTCTATTTTATGTGTTATAGACAATTGGAAAGTAGAAAAATACATGAGGAGACATGAATCAAGTTTAAGTTATTCTCAACCAATGTACTCTAAGAGACTTTTACTTATCTATAATTATTTCCACAGGATCTATAGGATTTATACTGGCTTCAAAGACAAAGGAAATCAGTCATAAACCACAGTGCTTGCTCAGCACACCTTCTATCCACAATATTATAAAGACAATTAGATTTGACAAGATAGGAATCAGCACTGTCTTTGTGCCGGACAGTCTGCTTTTATCCATGATCTGTGATCTTTTAAATGACCGTATGATGAACTGAAGCACACACTTTAATAGCCTTTTATAATTAGATCAGCACTTGGCAAGTTTATGGACATTTTGTTGAATAGTAGAGTAGTATTTCTAAGAATATTATTGATTAGCTGGGGAAGAATGTATGCATATGAAATAAAAATAAAACTTTGACTCTATATAAAAATACCGAAATCAAAAGCTTACAAATGGCAATAGTTTCAATTACTTGTAATAAATGCTACATTAATAATGTGTGCTTTGTCTTTTTCCACATTTATTTTCTGAAGCATACGCTTGCAGATAGATTGGATAACAAACTACAAAAAGAAACAACCATGATGTGTGCACTTCATTGCATATAAATATTTGTTAAATGCTACAATATTTCTCCATATTTGATACAACTACTAATTTCTAAATACCTCCTATTTTTTTATTTGTATGCAGCATTGTCTTAATATAATCACTGTAATCTCAATATCCCCAACTACAGATGTAGCATAGATCAAAAATACGTCATTTTATATGCCACACATCATGTGCACTCACACGTGGCATATTTGCCATGTATATCCTGCAGCGTAAAAATAGGCTATATTCCCAAGCTGCACCAGGATATTCCTTCCATGTGTCTGCTAAACTGTGACATTCAAAAAAAGATCAGTCATTTTACTGATAAACCTCTGTTCTACTGTAGATCAACACATTCAGAAAATGTAGAAATGGGAATGTTTTCTTAATAAATACTAACACCCCTCTAACCTTTCGCAAAAAGGCGTGTGAGAGAATGTTTATGTGCAGTGAAACACATAGATAGCTGGAGTCAGGTGTAGAATGACCATGAACACAGTGCGACCTAAAAGGATATATAGCATAGTATGACCAGTAAAAGCAGCAACGATAAATAAAAAAAACAAGCAGAACTTGCTTTACAGTGGCAAACAGAGCTCTGAGCTCTGGGGTATGGGTGGTAGAGGGTTGCCTCTTTTTAATTGACGCAGACCTCTCAAACCACAAGAGCAGGGCAGTGGGTAGTTCCAAGGCCTACTCAAACTGAAAATATCTAATTATCAATAATTTTCAATAAAGAATTAACCCGCTAATATGGGATTCTGACATAGCGGGCAGTCCATCAAAAAAGGAAAATTTGTAAAATACAAACAGAGAAGTCAATTGCCCACAGGAGCACAATCCCAAGCTTCTACATACAACCAAAGCTAGAATGACCCATAGACAACCAAAGAATATTCATCATAGCCGAGTACAGTAAGTATCAGGTTGTCCCAGTTCCTCTCTTTTCTTGTTGTGATCTGTGGCCGAAACGGCAATCTTCTGTCCATTACCGCGTCGGGCAAAGTGACCTTGAAGGAAGTTGTGGCAGAGGTGTATCAAGTGCAGGGGCGGATTACAATGAGGGCAATATGGGCAAGTGCCCGGGGCCCGAGGCTGGAAGGGGGCCCAGTTCGTCCCGGTTCTCCCTTGCCGGCTGTTAAAATTACAGCCGGTTAAGAGAACCGGAGTGAAGCGGGACCGCTCACCCAACCAGTGGCGTAGCTATACATTACACTACGCACTACACAATAAAAAAGCTACTATAGTAACGGGAGCCGCGGCCCGTTAGTATAGTAACTACAGTACTTACCTTCCTGTTTCCGATGCGCAGCGCATGACGTCACCACCATCCTGAAGAGCAGGGTAAGTTTAATACTCCTTCTGCTTGAAGCTGATGGCTTGGGGTCCGACTCCCAGGACCCCCGCCAATCACCTGTTTTGAAGGGGACGCAGCGCTCATACGAGAGCTGGTGCTTCCCCTTCATTCCGGTCACTTGCTCACACTGAATCCGTGTGGGCAATTCACAGTGTGAGCGAGAGTGCTGCGGCCCCTTCAAAACAGGTGATTGGGGGTCCCGGGAGACGGACCCCAAGCCATCAGCTATTGATGGCCTATCCTGAGGATAGGCCATCAATGTTTAGGGACTGGACAATCCCTTTAAGCCTACGATGTTGCAGGCTTAGAGGGCCCATGAGACAGGATCACAGATTGTGTGATGCTGTCTGCTGGGCCCTGTATCTAAGCCAATCACATGGTAGGCTTAGATACAAGGCCCATGTGTGATCCTGTCTGATGGGCCCTGTATCTAAGCCTACCACACGTGTTACTAATCATTTTTGTTGTGTTTGTGTTTTTTTACAGCGTCGGTCGTTGGACTACGTCGGATTCCAGGACTACTTAGATGACAGCGTTTTTATTATCAATAAAATGGTTAATGAGGGTTGTCTGGGTGTTTTTTATTTCAATAAAATATTTTTTCTATGCCTTTCTTTGTTTTTTCAACTTTATTATTACCGCCTTAGTAATGGACGCCGGCTAATTGACAACCTCCATTACTAAGGCGAGGCTTAGTGTTAGCCGGTACAGAGGCTAATACTAAGACCCATTATTACCCCGTTACCCACCGCCACCAGGGGTGTCGGGAAAACCCGGGTATGATCCAGTACCTGACCATCTGTAGTGATGGTCGGGCAATGGGGCGGCCGCAAGCTGGTATTATTAGGCTGGGAAAGGCCAAAAACTGTGGCCCTTCCCCCCTGGTAATGTTAACCTGCTGCTGCTGGCTGGTTATGAAAAATGAGGGGGACCCCGCCAGATACAACAGCAGCAGCCTAGCATTACCAGGGGGGGAAGGGTCACTGTTTTTGGCCATTCCCAGGCTGATATTACCAGCGTGTGGCTGACGCGGTACCCAACCATCACTACAGACGGTCGGGTACTGGTTCGTACCCGGCTCTTCCCAGTACCACTGGTGGCGGTGGGTACCAGGGTAATGGGGGTTAGTGTTAGCCTCTCTGCCTGCCAACATTAAGCCTCGCCTTAGTAATGGATGTTGTCAATCAGCCAGCAGCTATTAATAAGGTGGTAATAGTAAAGTTTAAAAAAATACAAGGACATAGAAAAAATATTTTATTGAAATAAAAAAACAAACACAACCCTCATTAACCATTTTATTGAGAGTAAAAAAAACGCTGTCATTGAAGTAGTCCTCGAATCCGACGTAGTCCAACAACCGAATCTGTAAAATAATGCAAACACACAAAAATAATTAGTAACACATAAAAAAGCAAAACAATCCTTATACTTACCTTTTCTGGGTCCAGCGCTGGAACCGCAATGTCAGCGAGCTAGACCGGATGGTGAAGAAAAGAATAAAAGAACGAAAAAGAATCTGAGGCGTCACCGGTGAGTCACTCAATATAAATGTTTATTCTACCTGTGACTGATCAGTACTGTAGTCACTGTATGATCTGCAGCAAGATGACGGATGGTAGCATTCTTTTTGTTAAACAGCAACGCCCAGCATATCCTAACCATTGTTCAGGCTATACTGGGAGCTGTCGTTTTATGATGTACGAATTTATATGGCAGGGGTTTAACTGAATTTGCAAATGATCTCTGTACAGAACTGTATTTGTTCTGGTGCTGTATATATGTGCTAAGCTTTATTCTGGTGGTGTGTGTGTGTGTGTGTGTGTGTGTGTGTGTGTGTGTGTGTGTGTGTGTGTATGTATGTGTGTATATATATATATATATATATATATATATATATATATATATATATATATGTATGTACTTAGTTTGGTTCTGGTGCTGTATATATATATATATATATATATATATACCGGGCTTGGTTCTGGAGTTATATATATGTACTGAGCTTGGTTCTGGCATTGTATATATGTACTGAGCTTGGTTCTAGGGATGTATATATGTACTGAGCTTTGTTCTAGTGCTGTATATATGTACTGAGCTTGGTTCTGGTGCTGTATTTATGTACTGAGCTTGGTTCTGGTGCTGTATATATGTACTGAGCTTTGTTCTGGTGTTGTATATATGTACTGAGCTTGGTTCTGGGGCTGTATATATGTGCTGAGCTTGGTTCTGGGTCTGTATATATTTACCTTCTCTTAAGGTAAAAGTATATGTTAAATCTACTTTTACCTTAAGAGAAGGTAAATATATACAGTCAAAACTAAATCCAAAAAACCATGGAGGAATCTCAGTTTTTTCCAATTCACCCATTATATGGTACTTTACATGGTGCCAATAAAAACTATAACTCCTCCTGCAAAAAAAATAATCCTTCACACACCACTCCAGTGACGCAAAAATAAAAAAGTTATAAAGCTCCTGACCACTTCAGTGTCTCAAAGTATTCTTCTTTCTTTCTTCTATATGGCTCATTCTGCTTTTACAGCTAAATTAAAACCATGCCAGGTCTGTGGCCGCCTAAACAGAAATCTGCAAATATATACGGTACAGCGTCTACGGAGTTCGCGGTCCGCCCCTGATCAAGTGTAAGCAATAATTCAGCTTTTCCCAGGGTTCGCTTTCCCTCTTCATAAAAGCAGACTGTATGGCCTGGATTGTTGTGAGTGAAGGGGAGGGAAAATGGAAATCCTTATTTGTACCTGATATTTGCAGATTGTAGAGAAGCTGTTCAAGGCTGAAATGCTGGCCATCTTACCAGTGTTGCAGGGAAAATGTCTGCATATAAGTGAACGGTACCTGTATGCATGGGAGGGACGGAGGGACTGTCACGAGTCATGGCCAAAATCAAATCCCTGGCATTCTCATAATGCAATTTGAAGACAACTCTAGAGGTGTCAGGATTGCGAGATTTGCCTAAGGCCCTATGGTTTCTTGTAATATGTAGCATTTTGGGATCCATTTGAGGCAGAAGAGACGCAGGTCAGCGAGGTAAATGTTTCTGAAAGTTCAAAGATGTGCATATTACCTTTGCAAGACCTATTCTCTAGGTCCTCACATTTTAAAGAGGCTCTGTCACCAGATTTTGCAACCCCTATCTGCTATTGCAGCAGATCGGCGCTGCAATGTAGATTACAGTAACGTTTTTATTTTTAAAAAACGAGCATTTTTGGCCAAGTTATGACCATTTTTGTATTTATGCAAATGAGGCTTGCAAAAGTCCAAGTGGGCGTGTTTAAAGTAAAAGTCCAAGTGGGCGTGTATTATGTGCGTACATCGGGGCGTTTTTACTACTTTTACTAGCTGGGCGTTCTGACGAGAAGTATCATCCACTTCTCTTCAGAACGCCCAGCTTCTGGCAGTGCAGACACAGCCGTGTTCTTGAGAGATCACGCTGTGTCATCACTCACAGGTCCTGCATCGTGTCGGACGAGCGAGGACACATCGGCACCAGAGGCTACAGTTGATTCTGCAGCAGCTTCGGCGTTTGCAGGTAAGTCGATGTAGCTACTTACCTGCAAACGCTGATGCTGCTGCAGAATCAACTGTAGCCTCTGGTGCCGATGTGGCCGACACGATGCAGGACCTGGGGCAGGAAGTGAGTGATGTCACAGCGTGATCTCTCGAGAACACGGCTGTGTCTGCACTGCCAGAAGCTGGGCGTTCTGAAGAGAAGTGGATGATACTTCTCGTCAGAACGCCCAGCTAGTAAAAGTAGTAAAAATGCCCCGATGTACGCACATAATACACGCCCACTTGGACTTTTACTTTAAACACGCCCACTTGGACTTTTTCAAGACTCATTTGCATAAATACAAAAATGGTCATAACTTGGCCGAAAATGCTCGTTTTTAAAAAATAAAAACGTTACTGTAATCTACATTGCAGCGCCTATCTGCTGCAATAGCAGATAGGGGTTGCAAAATCTGGTGACAGAGCCTCTTTAATTCCATGAGTTCAAGGCAGGCGTCAGCATCTTCCATTTCCTCCATGCGCCGCTCAAAATCTGCTGTGCGCTGACCTTTGTTAGCAATTTGGCAAGAGATGTTTTCCACTGCCTCCGTTTACTCGTACTTTAAGGTGGTTGGCAGGTTATACAATAGCACAGCAGTGGTCATATACCCGATGTCTCTAGGTGTCCTTCTTCCTGTAATCTGCTGTCTACCCTTTATTGTGAAGCCAAATGGGTCTTTAGTTACAGAGCAGAATTGACATGCTGCAGAAGGTGGGGCTGTTTCACTTCGCGGAATGTTCATACAAGTCTATACAGAGGGAAGGAGGGAGAAGGAGGAGGAAGCAGAGAGAAAATGAGTCAGACACAGACATGCTGCCCATAGAAGTCTATGGAGAAGTGAGCAGGGGGATTAAGCAATAGGAAGGAGCAGAGTGAGAAAAACACAGACCGCTGGTAAGATTTCTATGTACAGTGCTGAATTCTCTCCTACACTACTCAGTATTGTTGTATGATGTCTTCCATGTTGCTGCTGCCTTTATATCTATGTGATAGAGATAGGGTAGCAAGATTCTCCTCTTCTATGTGTGCAATGTATAGAAGATATAAAAGTCTTTAGGCTCTGCCCATTTGCTCAGAGACAACTGAGAATCAGAGATAAAAATGGTGGCAATGTGAACATTGGTGGCTCATCAGTCTCCAGCCGTATGGGGCTTCAATTCCCCCCTGATTCAGGGGTACATCCTTTATCCCCAAGGCCCTTTTATCTCTTGGTCTTTTCGCTATCGCAGGAAGAATCCCTGGAAACTTGACCTGACTATCTCAACAGTCTGCTTGTGGAGAGGCTGCTCCTCATCTCTACCCACCATCAACACTGTAGCTGCATGTAGAGGGGCTCCCTTGCAACTTTGCAACTCCACTATCAATGAACTCTCTCCAGATTCAGGGTCTCTCGCCATCTTGTGCTCACCAGCACTAGCAGCACTCTGCTGATTCCAGGGGCTGTAGCCTGCACACTGAACCCCGTCAGGCGGAAACAGCCAATTTAGCACCACCTCCAGTGTGAGGCATGCAGCTGAATGCATTCTCACCAAGTAAGGCCTCATGAACACGAACGTAAAAATGTCGGTAATTACGGCCCGTAATTATGGGCCCATAGACTTCTATTGGCCACGGGTACCTACCCGTATGCTTACTGGAAAGTGCCTGTGCCGTTGAAAAATATGGAACATGTCCTATTTCAGGCCGTAATAACGGCACGGGCAGGCCCATAGAAGTCTATGGGGCTTCCGTAATTACGGGTGGCTGCGTGTGTGCACCCGTAATTACGGAAGCGCTGCTAGGCGACGTCAGGGGATAGTCACTGTCCAGGGAGCTGAAAGGGTTAACTGATCGGCAGTAACTCTTTCAGCACCCGGGACAGTGACTACCGCTGGAGTTAATAGTATTAAAAGTTAACTTACCTGCTTCTTCCTCTAGTCCGGCCTCCTGGAATTACGTTTCATCCCATGTGACCGCTGCAGCCAATCACAGGCCAATCACAGGCTGCAGCAGTCACATGGACTGTCGCGTCATCCAGGGAGGTTGGACTGGATGTCAAAAGAGAGACGCGTCACCAAGACAACGGTACGTATGGACTTCTTTTACTTTCAATCGCTGCGGAAACTCTGCCCAGAAGGGCTGCCCCCTCTCTCTTTCCAGCACTGATAGAGAGAAGGGGCTGCCGATTAGTGCAGAGAAAATGTATCTGTAAATACGGGCGGAATACTGGTGACACCGGACCCGTATTTACAGGCACGGGTCCGTAAATACTGGTGGAATACGGGTCGAATACGTGTGACAAAGGACCCGTATTTAGACCAGTGTTTACTGTATGAAAAAAATATGTTCGTGTGCATGAGGCCTTAATGTGCAATAAAATATACTAGTAAAAATGAAGTCCGGCAGATTCTCCAAGCGCTGAATCTAAAGACACAGTGATCCACCATTACCTGCCACATAAACACATTATCATAAAATAATCCTTTACAACTCTATTTACATAAGTAATATCTAACAGTACTTATCTTCAGGATCTGTGGAGGAAAAAACAAGTTAATATGATAACTTTTACATATTTAAAGGGACAGTAGCATATATTCCCTAAATCACAATGCTAGGCAGACATAGCTTGAACAACCCACTCTATAGTCATTGTCCCATTATAGTTTAACCCTAGCTTTATCAATAAATGTCTTTGCATCCCAAATGAACTTATGGCACAGTCCAGCATTTATTTCAACAATCTACTCCATGCTGCTCCACACTTGAGAAGGAGCTTGTTAGGTTGGGTGTCCAATTTTTGAGTGTTTTTATTTATTAATTTATTTATTTATTTAAAATGGTTATGCTGAATTCTACATGTCAAATATATTTGATTAACGAGGTTGTACAGAATTAGAAAAACATGGCTGCTTTCTTCTCGAATCAGCTCTACTCCTGTCCATAGGTTGCGTGTAGCATTATAGCTCAGCTCCGTTTAAATAAATGAAGCTTAGCTGCAATATCACACACAACCTGTAGACTGGTGTGGTACTGTTTTTTTTTTAAAGAAAGCTGCCATGTTTTTCAAATCCTGCTATAAACAATATTCAAGTATCTTTCACTTTTTTATGAGTCTAATAGGCCTCTGTCACGGTTCTTTGGCTGCTGTACTACAACCAAGGGCTGAACTGGAAAAGTCTGGGCCCCATAGCAAACATTTGAATAGGCCTCCACCAGAATGAACATGAACTAGCTCTGTGTAAAATTTAAGGCAAGGACACACTTTCCTGTCGAGTGACGTAAAAAAAAACGCCAAGGCCGCCAAGTATACCCTTATTAACCCTTCGTTACAGGCTTAGGAATAACGTAACGGTTCTTTTGGGATGACATATAACTTATTTGGGGTACATACAAATTTTATGAACTCTATCTGGGGGATGGAAAGAAAAAGCAGTAGTAACAGTGTGGTCACAAGGTTCTGCAGCACAATCGGGTGCTTGCAGGGACTTAATGCAGCCAGCATTTACAAACTGCATTGCATAGTTAACAGCCTACAGCTGCAAGGTACGTCGTCATTCTGCAGAAGGTAAAAGTTAATCAGGATTGGCGTTATACCTGCTAAAGTGTAGTCGTACGCCTGCGCTCTAGAATAAAGTGAACACATCAGCTAGCATAAACAAGCCTAAATAAGATCTAGGGTCAAAAATGTGTAGAATCGTCGCGTAAAATACTGTATATGCAAAGTCAGAGAAAATCCATAAAAAAAGAATTTAGGATAGTAAACCAGGGCCAGATTAAGGCTGCCTATGGTATAAAGCAATATATTTATGATGGGGCCCCCTGACCCCCGCAACTAACAAGGGGACCTCTACTTATGTCCATGTTTCTAGGCATCATGTGGACTGACTGGTAGAGGCTACTGCTAACCTCTAGGGGACGCGGCTTATTTGTGTCTTCAGGACGTATCCTTTTTTTCATTGTTGAATTTCCAAGAGCCATAACTTTTTTTAATTGCTCTGTCAATGTAGTTGTATGTGGGCTTGTGAATAAAGCAAGCAGCAGCTGCCTGCATTGTTGGGTGGCCAGGAGCGTCATTGTACAGAAAAAAGTTCATAACATAAATACAGTACCAGAACCAAACACAGTACATACAGTACTAAAACCAAGCTCAGTACATAAATACAACATGAGAAGCAAGCTAATAGCATAAATACAGTTCCAGAACTAAGATAATAACATATATACAGTACCAGATCCAAGCTCATAACATAAATACAGCAACAGAACCAACCTAATAACATAAATACAGTACCAGAACCAAGCTCAGTGCATACATATAGTACCAAAACCAAGCTCATAACATAAATACATTACCACAACTAAGCTCATAACATAAATGTAGCACCAGAACCAAGCTCAGTACACATGTACAGCACCAGAACAAAGCTCATAATATAAATGCAGTAACAGTACCAAATTCATAACATAAATAGAGCACCAGAACCAAGCTTATAACATAAATACTGTATCAGGACCAAGCTCATAACATGTACACAGTATCAGATCCGTGCTCATACCCAATACAATACCAGAAATAAGCTCATAACATAAACATAGTACCAGAACAAAGCCCATTACATAAATACAGTGCTAGAACCAAGCACATATCAAATACAGTACCAGAACCAAGCTCAAAACATAAGTACAGTACCAGAATCAAGATCATACCCAATACAGTATCAGAACTAGGCTCACAACTTAAATACAGTTTCAGGACCAAGCTCATAACATACATACAGTACCACAACTAGGGCTCATAACATATATGCAGTGCCTCAACCAAGCTCATATGTACACTACCGTTCAAAAGTTTAGGGTCACTTAGAAATTTCCTTATTTTTGCAATAAAAGCACAGTTTTTTTCAATGAAGATAACATTAAATTAATCAGAAATACACTCTATACATTGTTAATGTGCTAAATGACTATTCTAGCTGCAAACGTCTGGTTTTTAATGCAAAATCTACATAGATGTATAGAGGCCCATTTCCAGCAACGATCACTCCAGTGTTCTAATGGTACATTGTGTTTGCTAACTGTGTTAGAAGGCTAATGGATGATTAGAAAACACTTGAAAACCCTTGTGCAATTATGTTAGCACCGCTGTAAACAGTTTTGCTGTTTAGAGGAGCTATAAAACTGGCTTCCTTTGAGCTAGTTGAGAATCTGGAACATTACATTTATGGGTTCGATTAGACTCTCAAAATGGCTAGAAAAAGAGAGCTTTCATGTGAAACTCGACAGTCTATTCTTGTTCTTAGAAATGAATGCTATTCCATGCGAGAAATTGCCAAGAAACTGAAGATTTCCTACAACGGTGTGTACTACTCCCTTCAGAGGACAGCACAAACAGGCTCTAACCAGAGTAGAAAGAGAAGTGTGAGGCCCCGCTACACAACTGAGCAACAAGACAAGTACATTAGAGTCTCTAGTTTGAGAAATAGACGCCTCACAGATCCTCAACTGGCAGCTTCATTAAATAGTACCCGCAAAATGCCAGTGTTAACGTCTACAGTGAAGAGGCGACTCCGGGATGCTGGCCTTCAGGGCAGAGTGGCAAAGAAAAAGCCATATCTGAGACTGGCTAATAGAAGGGAAAGATTAATATGGGCAAAAGCACACAGACGTTGGACAGAGGAAGATTGGAAAGAAGTGTTATGGACAGACGAATCGAAGTTTGAGGTGTTTGGATCACACAGAAGAACATTTGTGAGACGCAGAACAACTGAAAAATGCTGGAAGAGTGCCTGACGCCATCTGTCAAGCATGGTGGAAGTAATGTGATGGTCTGGGGTTGTTTTGGGGCTGGTAAAGTGGGAGATTTGTACAAGGTAAAAGGGATTTTGAATAAGGAAGGCTATCACTCCATTTTGCAACGCCATGCCATACCCTGTGGACAGCGCTTGATTGGAGCCAATTTCATCCTACAACAGGACAATGACCCAAAGCACACCTCCAAATTATGCAAGAACTATTTAGGGAAGAAGCAGGCAGCTGGTATTCTATCTGTAATGGAGTGGCCAGCGCAGTCACCAGATCTCAACTCCATAGAGCTATTGTGGGAGCAGCTTGACTGTATGGTACGCAAGAAGTGCCCATCAAGCCAATCCAACTTGTGGGAGGGGCTTCTGGAAGCATGGGGTGAAATTTCTCCCGATTGCCTCAGCAAATTAACAGCTAGAATACCAAAGGTCTGCAATGCTGTAATTGCTGCAAATGGAGCATTCTTTGACAAAAGCAAAGTTTGAAGGAGAAATTATTATTTTAAATAAAAATCATTATTTCTAACCTTGTCAATGTCTTGACTATATTTTCTAGACATTTTGCAATGCATATATACAGTACTGCAGCCAAAAGCCTATCATCATGCTGTAGACCATACAGGGTAACTATAGTGCTAATTAGTCAGAGGAAGAATAAACGTTTACATTCAGTGACTCACGGGTGACGTCTTTTCAGAATGGAATCATTCTTCTTCCCTTTCTTCTCCATCTAAAATTATGTTATGTATGTATGTTATGTCCAGATCACTGTGATGACTTCTCTTTGGCCTCCCCGTAGAGTTTACCGCCCAGATGTCTTCAGCTCCTTGCTTTTACAGCACATCCCCAGACTGTAACCCTGAAATTAACAATGTCACATATAGTCCTGCCTAAAAAAAAAATGCCCCACACTGTACCCGTGGATATAATAGTGTTACAGATTGTGCACCTGACTATAGTGCTACACACTGTGCCCACAAAATATTACAGCTCCACACACTGCCGCCTAAATGTTAAAATCCACACACTGTCCTCCTCTAAATATATTAGCACTACAGACTGTGCCCCCTAAATATAATAGTTCCACTCACTGTGCTACCTAAATATAATAGTGCTACACTGATCCACTTAATAATGCTATACACTGTGCCCCCTTAATAACAATCCCCACACTGTGCCCCCTTAGCAAATAATGCCCACACGGTGCCCCTTAGCAAATAATACCCACATTGTGTCACTTTAGTAAATAATTCCCACATTGTGCCCTCCTAGTAAATAATGCTTACACTGTGCCCATTTAGCAAATAATTCCCATACTGTGTCCCTTTAGTAAATAATGCCCACACTGTATCCTCATAGTAAATAATCCTTACACTATGCCCCTTTAGTAAATATTGTCCACACAATGACCCTTACTAAATAATACCCACATTGTGCCCCTTAGTAAATAGTACCCATATTGTCTGTGTAAATAAAGTTTGAAAGTACATAAGCTCTAATCATTGAGGGTCCATGCACTGGAAAGAAGGAACGGTGGAATTCATCAGGGTATCAATCTACCTTGTCTCGCATTGTGATTTCTCACCTTTACCAGGGAGAAACAAAGATGGGCCATTAAAATGCTTTGCAGTCTAACTCTATGGTCTTTTCTTCTCTTCTGAGTGTAGCAGAGACACGCCAAGTTGAGCCCTTTCTATATGTTCACATTAAAGATTAGTAATAGGAAAATCTGTCGTGAATTTTCAGGGAAAACCACAGAAGAAATCTGTCACAGATTTGTATGTGGATTTGCACTTGGATTAGTTCCATTGACGTTAAATGGAGTTAATCCGCAGCATATCAGCATGGACTCTGATCAATAATGAATATGCAGTGAATTATAAAACTGCAGTGCAGTCATTGCTCCATGGTGATTTTTTCACAGCATGAAAATATCACATTCACATGCTTTGCTTTACAGAAATCGCTCATAAATCAGGACATAGTTCACAATATGTGATTACCAATTGGTAGAGATCACAGCAGATAGATTTCTACCAATGAAAAATGGCATGTCAGAAGTAATTGGAAAGTGGATTTACACTTTAAGCTAATCTTGAAACAGGAGTGTGGAAAGGGAAAAGCTCTGTAAAAGATTTACCCTATGATAACTAAGTAATATCCTGATAATAAAATACTGATGATAAAAGCGTTTGGGTGGCTGGAACTCTAAATGTTTATCTAATTTGAAATTAAAGAGAAAAGACTTGTTCCCTTGCTGATCATAATAGTGGTGCTAGTGCTTAATTGAAAATTATATGTGGTATATTCACATTATAAATCCCACTTTATGAAATAATTGTGAACAACCTGTAACATAGTTTTATAGGTGCTATTTTATAATGTCTTTCTGGACACAATTACCTTACACCTTGGAAATATAGCTATGTGTATGTGGCAGTTTGCCAAGTAATTATTTTTTCCAAGACTGAAGAATGATGTGTCTTGTATAACATAAAGTCATGACATTTGATTCAGCGTGTGCCTCAGTATCCAATACAATAGGTTTTTTCATTTGTTTCATCGTATACAGACTGACTAAGAGGACAATATCCAGTGTAATTGATGTTTGTTAGATTCGATTTGAAATAAATGTTACAGGTTCAGATTTTGTGGGTCTACACATATATGTGTTTTACGGTTGCCCATATGGTAACTTATATACTCCAACAGAAATAGTGTTAGCAAAGTACCTGCAGACCTCTAAGACTATGATTATTTTGGAGGTGTACCCGAAAGGTATAATCTTTATTTTATTAATTATCAGTGTCTTCTCTATGCTGCTGGATATTCATGCAGCACAATATGACAGCAGATAAATATTTTAGGTCTACTTTCAATATAGAAACGTATATTGTATTTTCCAGAGTTTAATTCCCAGAAAGGTCAGAAGAAATTCAACATATAACTCTACAGCCTTATAAACAGTGAAATAATTTTATGTCTATTTATCTTTGGACATCCCCAATCCAAAGAAAATAATTAAAATATAAATATGTTTAATAAATAAAAGTATGAGTTTGAATGAAATTAACCACAATCTGCCACTTCCACTTAAGTGGGACATCTATATTGTAATTGTTGATTCCATAAATGTTCAGCTCTATAGACTGTAATGTTGATATCTAGAATATTAACAAGGAGAGAACAAGGTAATAACCAGTGATTTTGTTTACCTGACTTAAAAAAACACTGCAGGTATGCATGCTTTTTTTTAATACCAAGGCCCGGCTCCAGATTTTGTAAGAGTCTTTGGGAAATAGAGTCACAGTGGCCAACCTCATTTGTCAGTTTCCCCACTACTAATGCCGTAAATGAATAATTAATTTTTTTAGGTACCATTTTGCGTTACACATAAGTAAGCATTTAATTTATATGAACTTTTATTATCTTAATATTGGTCTGCTGCCGTTACCTGTTTCCATTTCTCTATGTCTCTATAAGCATTATTACAAGTCACTGCCTTGAAAAAGGTCCTGTTAGGAACAAAACGTTGGCAAACCTTATGTGCTGTGATATATGACAAATACAAAAGAAATGTTGAACCATACAAATATGAAATGTATTATATTCAATTAAAAAAAATATTTTTACATGCAAAGGAATGATGCCGTGATTTTCTCTTTTGCTGCAATAGGAGGATGAAGTCCCTACCACCAGTGGTGGATTAAATAGACCATGGGCCCTGGGCTGTTCCATAAACTTGGTGCCCCCTTCCCCACCACCGTTCTGCTGTGTCTATAGTGAATATGACATTTCTGTGCGAGCATTGACAAATGGGTGTTATGATTCCACTTGTCAAAGGGCTGTGTCCCTACATACTGACAGTCTCCATCCTGACAGTATCACATTGTCTAGGGACACCTCCTCTTGAAAATAGGAATGGTAACACACTTTTGTCTATTAGTCCTGGGTACACAACGACTTTATGACATGTCAGAAGAGGGGACAGATACTCTTTAAATCCAGTGACTCACAAGTGATGTCTTCTCTTATGGAAGTAGTTCTCTTTTCTTTTCTTCTCCATCTGACACAGACCATTATGGCGTCTTCTCCTGATGAGACATCTTTGTCCCTCACTTCTGCAGCCATTTCCAGCCTCTATAGAAACACAAAAATTCAGACACCGAGGCCCAGGCCATACATTAAAGTGGACAACCCCTTTTACTCAGACTTATAAATTCAGACCCCAGACAAGTTCCTAGAATACACACAGACCCAAGACTATCTCAATTATTGCAGTCCCCAGACCCGACCCCCTAAACAAATAAAGACCCCAGAACAAGCATCCTAAATAAATACAGACCCCAGAACAAGCACCCTAAATAAATACAGACCATAGACAAGACCCCCTAAACACAGACCTCGGACCAGAGCCCTAAATACAGACCCCAGTCCTGACCCCCTAAACTAATAATTACCCCAGACCTGACTCCCTAAACTAATACAGACCCCAGACCCTTAAGTACAGACCCCAGACCAGACCCCCCAAACTAATACAGACCCCAGACCACTAAATACAGACCCTAGACCCCATTAAACTAATACAGACCCCCAGACCAGACCCCATAAATACAGACACCAGACCAGACCCCCAAAATACAGACCCCAGACCAGACCACAAATACAGACCCCAGACCAGACCCCTAAATACAGACCCCCAGACTAGACCTCCTAAATACAGAATGCAGACCCCTTCAAGTAATACAGACCCCCAGACCAGACTCCCTTAAATACAGACCCCTTAAACTAATATAGACCCCTAGACGAGACCCCCTAAATACAGACCCGAGACCCCATAAACTAATACAGACCCCTTAAATACAGACCCCTTAAACTAATACAGACCCCAGACCAGACCCTCTAAATACAGACCCCCTCAAACTAATAAAGATCCCTAGACGAGACCCCCTAAATACAGAACCCAGACCCCATAAACTAATACAGACCCCTTAAATACAGACCTCTTAAACTAATACAGACCCCAGAACAGACCCCCTAAATACAGACCCCAGACCCCTTAAACAAATACATACTTCCTGAATACAGACCCCAGACACCTTAAACTAATCCATCCTCTTATACTTACATAGCATTTCACGTCACAGTATTCTCTCTGGAGTCTTGCCGCTGTACTAGGATCAGCGGTCATGTGACCTGCAGATCTGTAAACAGTAACAAGAACTGCAGACATAAGGTCATGTGACCTCATGTCTGCAGGTCCATTTGCCGGACATACACAATAAAGTTGTGTTGCGGTTTTTGCTGTGATTCACAACAAAACTGCACTGTACTTTGGGCGGCCATGGGGCCCCTGGGAGCCTCGGGCAGCCAAAAATGCCCATATGATGATCCGCCATTGCCTACCACATAGCACTATAATTGCACAATATCAGAGAAGTGGAGGAGGAGAATTTACACAGCACATAACAACACGACAGCATCCTAGTTTGGGATTGGCTACACAGGACTTAAATGTAGACAGCAGTGGGCCCTAGCATCTGCTGAATTTGCCAGGTGCGAACACCGGCCATGGGAGTACCCTTTCACTTGCAAGAGATTTGTGTGACTAAAGTAAAATCTAGAAATTTTGGGTGAAATTAAAATTCTGATTTACTGCTTGCCAGGGATACAATATATTTTTAAAGCAGACTTGAGTGACCTGCATGCATAAACATTTCCTCTGTATGCAGATCACTGCTAATAGTGATCTAATGGCCTGCAGGTATTAGATCACTATTATCTGTGATCTGCATACAGAGGAATGCTGGGATGTCACAGATCATATTATTCTAGATTTCTAGGTAAAAAAAAAAAAATGTAATTAAAAAAATTACAACATTTACGTGGATGTCATGGAGGCATATAATAAAGCATCCATATCACAGTATACTGTATATGTTTTATAAAATCACACACATTATTACCTGTCACTAGTTTTTGTCTCCCTAGCCCGGCCCCTATCTGCTCTTATATCTACAATAAAAAAAAATACTGTACACGAGTGCTTTCTGCCCATTTACAGAACCCACATACTATCTAAAGGCAGGAAACGTGCTAGGGAATAAATGGTGATTTTTGTTTTTGAGTGTGGTAGCAATGATGTAGGTGGGGAAAGTACACATATTTGGCATTGTTACACATGGGCGAGTGTGTCAATTTTTTTGTAAGAAAAAATTTCTTTAGCTAAACTAATTATGCTAAATTTATAATTTATAATTTCCCATTTTCCTCACTCAAAATGCGAAAAATGAAAAGATACTTGTTCTGTCTTGGTACCACAATGTACTGCAGAAAAAAAAAATTGGCCCAAAAAAAAGAAAAAGAAAAAAAATTCACCCCTAAAATGTGGCTTTTCAAAATGGGAAATTTTGCCATGGACATTCAGGCATCTGAAGGCATTAGTCTTGAAATGTTTAATCTCAGGTCTTTCACCCATATTTGTTTTTCTATGTGATCCAATTAGCTTTACCGGGATACAAAATAGCAATGATATTTATAGAAAACTATTTTTATATTATTTAAGTGTTCACTTTGAACATTTTATCTAAAGGAACATACTTACTGAAAACTTTAGTCCCATTGGTATTTCCCCATAGCTGGCTCAGCCGCTGACATCTACTACTTTTAACAGCTCCAAATATCAATGATATAAGTATTCTAAGATCAAGATTATTTTTCTTGACCTACAACTGGGTTGGGACCCTATTTCGAGAACCCGAAGACACCGGTGCTATCTGAACAGAACCATATATTCTAAGATCAGAACAGAACATATGTAATTGTGTTCTGGTTTCTTAATATTATTTAGAGTTTAATAGAGGGACACATTTTCTATTTCCTCCTGTATTCCCATTGTTATAACAGCATTTCATAAAATGCTTTTCTATTTAGATTATGGTGATCATGTTTTTCGTTTTGTTCAGGTTATAGTATAGTTGATAGATATAGTGTAGTTGATGATAACACAATCAAAGAACTATTTTCGATGAAATTCACATTCGTTCTTTGATCTTGTGTTTTCTCTCCAGTTCATATACACTTCTGAACATTGAAATTGCATCACCAAGAAGGAAAAGTTTTGGAATTTTGGAAATCACCGGATCGATAGACATGTTAATTATATGCAAATGATAAAAAAAATGGAAACAATATATTCCAAACATCATGATTTACTTAGCATCGAGCATGAGTGCCACGCGCAGAAATTCATGTACTTACACGCCTTGGCATGCTATCAATGAGGTTATTAAATGTTGTCTGAGCACTGGTATGCCACGCTGAATTCACTTGGGCACCCAAATTATCAAGATTGGCTGCTGGCATCTCACTTTGCAATTGCCAACCATTGACGTCCCATAAATGCTCGGTAAGGGGACAAGTCCGGAGAAGCTGCAGGCTGCTCACAGTGTCTAAACAGTGAGGCCCACCACACATTTTGACAAGCATGGACCTAAAGCAACTACTTGTGAAATATAATGTGTGATAATAAATACAATAAATAAATACAACAAATACACTCCTCAACATTGAAATTGCAACACCAAGAAGGGCAAGCCAAAATGTTATGCAAATCCAGGAAGTAGCAGGTGTTGCTAATATCTGCAAATGATCAAATTGTAAAGCACCTAGCTCCAGTCTGTGCCATGTGGGAGGGGCATAAAACCAGATTGAAAGCATAGCTTTTTAGCCACATGAAACCTTCAGCTTCCCCAAATCCCTCTGTAGTATTTCATTATCCTCCTCTGTGTGGATTACTTTACAGAGCTTAGTATCATCTGTAAATACTGAAATTATACTCTGTAAACCCTCTCTGAAGATTTACCATTAATAACCACCCTCTGTTTTCTATCACTTAGCCAGTTGTTAACCCAATTACACATATTTCCCCCGATTTCAATCTGGCTTTTATGTCCCTCCCACATGGCACATACTGGAGCGAGGTGCTTGAAGATTTGATAATTTGCAGATCTCAGTGACAACTGCTAATTCCTCGATTTGCATAACCTTACGGCTGACCTTTCTTGGTGTTGCAATTTCAATGTTGAGGAGAGAGTTGTATTTATTTATTGTATTTATTATTACGCATTATATTTCACAAATAGTTGCTTTAGGTCCATGCTTGTCAAAATGTGTGGTGGGCCTCACTGTTTAGACGCCCCCCAGTTGTTGGTGAGGTGCACCTGGGGAGGCAGTTTGGACAGAAATTATTATAAACTTTAAAATCCTTTATATGATAAATTAAAGACAGCAATTTACAACAGATTCCTGCACAATATTTAGTCACCACGTAGCCCGAATATATAACTTTTTTTTATTTTGGTTATTTTAAAGCATCCTACTTTGTTGAGTGCATGCTGCAATGTGTCATGTTTAGTTTTTACATCACATGCTTCTGGTGTGATCAATTGCATGCTGTAGTACCAAAGTATTGTCCCCTAAAGGCATTGCTTCTAGGGGAGAATGTGGTGCCTCTGGGAGACACCATTACATGGCAATACAAAGCTCTTTGGTCTTGCCCATGTTGTAGAGGTTAGAGTCAGACTGATTAATTGAGTCTGTGGACAGGAGTCTTTTATACAGGTGACCATGTAAGACAGCTGTCTTTAATGCAGGCACCAAGTTGATTGTGTAACTGGTCTGGAGGAGGCTGAACTCTTAATGGTTGGTAGGGGATCAAATACTTATTTCTCTGTGCACAATGCAAATAAATATATATAATTTTGACTATGTGATTTTTTTTTTTTTTATATATAATCTATCTCTCACTGGTAAAATTAACCTAGCCTAAAAATTCTAGACTGTTCATGTCTTTGACAGTGGGCAAACTTACAAAATCAGCAAGGGATCAAATACTTATTTCCTTCACTGTACACGTGTTGTACAGATCTGTAATATGGCCCCTATAGCCTGCTATGGGCCCATACTGTACCTACAGAAATAAGAAGCAGTTACTTTTTTAAGCAAAAATATATTCTTTGTATTTTTCTTGTGATATACAAACCAATACTATGGCAATAGTGTAAAAAAGCACAAAATTGTATCACCCAATATGCTTAAGTCCTTTTACTCAGAACTGCCGGTAAGACATCTCTTTTCCAGGGTTGAATCCTGTTAGGACTTCGGCAGAGACCCACGTAGAGGAACAGTTGGCATCTTGTTACGCCTGGTGCGATGTTTCGGGGGTCCTCCCCCTTTCTCAAGTGTGTGGAGTTACAACCGGTGCTGGTTTAAGTAGGAGGAGTGAAGCAAGTTGTTTGCAACAACAAATGTAAGTAAAAGTACGTGATTTAAAACATTCTAAAAACAGGCTTGATTATCATTAGAGGTGTATAAGACATTACGTAATGTATTAATTTATCAGAACGTAGTAGTATATTTATAATTATGTTCATACGAATAAAGGTCTTTATATATGCCTTCTAAGAATGGTGATGTAACTGGTGGACGTTGTATCCTGATTTACTAAATGTAAAGAATGTAATGGTGAAGAAATATTACATTAAAAACTGTATTAGGCATAGGCATTATGCATAAAAATGCCAAGCTTATATTCAATGGTGAATAGCAACATAAAAAGTTGTCACAACGTAAGTATAATTTATATTAAATCATAAATAGTATTTAGTAATTGAGTAAAGATGTTTATATTTACAGAAAGATCTTAAAGTTACAAGTTTCATTCATACCCATTGACTTAATACTATTAAGAGTGTATATCCAATAGACCTCCCTATTAACCATTGAATATAAGCTTGGCATCTTTATGCATAATGCCTATGCCTAATACAGTTTTTAATGTAATATTTCTTCACCATTGCATTCTTTATATTTTGTAAATCAGGATACAACGTCCACCAGTTATATCACCATTCTTAGAAGGCGTACATCGAGACCTTTATTTGTATGAACATAATTATAAATATACTACTACGTTCTGATAAATTAATACATTACGTAATGTCTTATACACCTCTAATGACAATCAAGCCTGTTTTTAATATGTTTTAAATCACATACTTTTACTTACATTTGTTGTTGCAAATCACTTGCTTCACTCCCACTTCATAAACCGGCACCGGATGTAACTCCACACGCTTGAGAAAGGGGGAGAACCCTAGAAACGTCGCACCAGGCGTAACAAGAGGCTGACTGTTCCTCTACGTGGGTCTCTGCCAAAGTCCTAACAGGATTCAACCCTGTTGCCATAGTGTTGTTTTATATATCACAAGAAAAATACAAAGAATATATTTTTGCTTAAAAAGTAACTGCTTCTTATTTCTGTATGTGCCTGAAAATCTTATACTTTGACTACTAGAGGTTTTGAAAGCACCTCTTCAGTACGCTACACCCCAATGCTCGTTTAAATAAGGTCTATTCATTATTTTCTTCCATACTGTACCTCCAATTTAATATAGAGACACACAGAGAAGTTGTTCCATCACATGACATATTTAGTTATTCTTCCCAAATGGCATTACTTCTATGTGAGAATACAGCACCACACGGAAGAACACAGAGAGATACAGTTCCTTAGTACGGTACTGCAGGTACTCTGTGCCTGGACCAAACAGATACTCATTATTGGACTTCTTTAAGCCTCATGCACACTTCCGTTGGCCGTCGTACGGCCGTTAATGACGGATCCATGAAACACGGACCGTGTTTAGTCCGTATTTGGTCCGTTGTTTCACGGACCAAATAAATAAAAAGACGGTTCTGTCAAAAACGGACAGGAGTAGGACCTGTCCTATTTTTGATGGACCTGCCACACGGTTCTGTTAAAACAACGGAAGTGTGTATGGCCCCATTGAAATAAATGCGTCAGGGTGCTATCTGTTAAAATAACGGATAGCACCCTGAAGAAAAAACTGAAGTGGGCATGAGGCCTAAAGCTAATTGTTTTTCATTAAAAATCTTCTTTTCATGTTATTATCCATGTTCTTTATCTATGTTGAAATGCACATAGCTACTAACACATGAAATGTAACTATACTGGAATAAAAAGTCATATCCATTAAAGGCCGTTTAATACATTATTTCTGAATACTAATTTATTTGCCTCTCTAGAAGGGCACTAAATGTATTTTTCGTATTCCCTTAGAAGAAATAATGATTGTGAATGCCCTTTAACATTGCTACATTTATTCCTCAATGATGTGATGCACGATTTAAATATTCAAATTAATTACTGGCTTTAATGCACTTTTCTGCCTCTCCTAAATCTTTAAAGTTGGTAAAACATTTCATTTTATTGAGCCTCATATTTTTAAATGGAGGCAAAAAAAAAAAATCTAGATTTTATGTAGTGCTTTCTTAAATTAGAGTATTAATGGCAAGGACATTGAGTAAACATTCTATTTTTATTAGTTTATTTTCTGTTCGCATTTTCTACAACATTGAGTTTGATGAACAACTGCAGCTTAGTTAAAACGATACACGCAGACTTGCTCTGTAATGAAGACAAACTAAGCCCTACAAAGGAAATTCATTATTTGGATGTTTGCGTACGCAATTCAAGTTTTCTTCTAATCTAAGATGAAGTAACCATCATCAATGCACAATAACTTTATTTATGTAATAAAATGTAGATTTTTTTTTTTATATGCCTTCT
Organism: Rhinoderma darwinii; assembly: GCF_050947455.1. Taxonomy (NCBI): domain Eukaryota; kingdom Metazoa; phylum Chordata; class Amphibia; order Anura; family Rhinodermatidae; genus Rhinoderma; species Rhinoderma darwinii. Next base: position 222,135,637 of record NC_134690.1, on the reverse strand, counting down.
ATCGTTTGCTGCGAACACACAATTAATATTTAACACTTATTACCCGTATACAGATAACACCTAAATGACTTGTCTTGCCCATAGTACTGGTCCTATTCTGCATTGTTGTCATAGTGTATTATTTTTCGTGACCATATTTCTTCTGGCAAAAGCAACACTGTTCATTGAAATGTACTGAAAAAGAACAGCCAATAAACAGGAGTTGTCTGAGAACATCTTTAAAAATCCAGTATACAAACCACTAGGTTGTCTCTTGGAACTATATGCCAATACAGTTCCATATGTCTGCCACAGACTCTAATTGTGAAAAAATAAAATGCATATCTTAATCTACTATGTTTTTCATACTTTCCGCAAACAGTATCCAGATGTTAAGCTGTTAAACATATGCTAAGGACATGTTTTTTGCATACATTTGACTCATAGAAAAGTTTATATGGGTACAAAACAAAATACATTAAATGGTGAAAAGTATGTGGGCGCCTCTCCTAATTATTGAGTTCAGGTGTTTCAGTCACAACCAATGCGAACAGGTTCATAAAATCAAGCACACAGCCATGTAATCTCCATAGACAAACATTGGTTAAAGTATGGGTCCTTCTGAAGAGCTCAGTGACTTGTCCTTCAGGGGTAAAGGGCAGTAAAGGACCCTTGTACTTCTTCAGGGTAAGACGGTAAAGGGCCCCTGTGAAAGAACAGTATAACAGAATATTTTCTCTTGAAGATCTCAGCATGCAGCTCTCTCTTACTTCTCTAAAAATTCAATAGTAATTAATTGGGAGCCCATTCATTAGCTCAGTGACTTACATGCAAACTATTAGACTGTAGGAAGTTGTTTTTAAGGTGGCAGTGGGTCACAGGTTGCACATAAGAGGGTTTGTAGGAATCTATTATCTGCAAACTACTCTGGCCACAGGGATTTGTAAAACAAGTGTTATGCCTCCCCCTGCTTATATCTTCCATGAATCTCTCATACATTACACAGACACTGCACCATCCCAGTAAAAAACCTCTATGATTGTCGTGAGCTGCTCTGTGATTGGCTGATATCTGATAATGTAGTATCTCTGAGTTGTCCAGAGCCACAGATGGAGGAGCGAGAGGGAGGAGTCTTGTCACCATCAGTACAGATAGTTAACCTCCACTACACCTCCCTAGACCACCAGGGATGTTGTCATTAACCCCTTCATTGCCTTAGATCACCTGAAATATTACTCATTGCTACAGGTAAAAATTAAGGCTATCTGGCCATTTTCCAGAGAGAATAGCAAACAATATTTTTTACAGTCATTATTTATTTTAAATATAAAAAGATGAAGCTGCAAGTATGTTGGCAGAAGGGACCTTCACTTTCACAGGGGCCGTAAGTTGTCTGTATCTGGCCCTGTGGTATTTTATTGCATTCAATACTTGCAAACTTAAAAATATTAGGGTTTTTCCATATGCATTTTTCTTACATAATCTATTAAACATTGTGACCCTTCACCAGTTGAAGTAGACTTGAAATGTTCGATAACTCTTTTATAAAGACAGTGTATTGTCTTGCCAATGCAAAAATGACTACAAGGGGAAAAGATAACATAAACCATTTAATCAGTTTTACAGCAGATAAAGTGTTTTACCTCATGGGTAATTACCAATTGTGAGGAACTGATATTTATTCAAATATTTACAGTATGTCAATTGGCCACATTTACAATTCACTTTCGATATAGACCTCTTTAGCCAAGTCTTTTGTACAATTGAAAACCTGTTCCTAACAAAAAAAAAAACCTTCAAATTTATACTCCATCTAAACTAAATAAGTAGTTTGCGAATAGCAATATCATTTAGATCAGGGTCACTTTTTACTCTATGTCAAATATTATAAATATCCGATTTCAAAATAGTTGCTAAAGGACTGAATTGGCATGAAAAGGCAATACTTTATTTTTTTTCTGCTTGGTGATTTTACTACAATATAATAGATCATAACGGTTGAGGCTTAAAGCCTTCTGCATTACAAATACTAACATTTGTGAGTAATTGGTGAGTTTGAAAAGGAATCTGCCTGTTATCTACTTAATTTTGAATGATTTACCAGCCAAACATTTTAGGAAATACTTAGATGCATTGGTATACAATAGATGCTTTAAGACAAATACAGGGCCTCCCATCCAAGAACTTGTGTCCGCCCATATTTTAATAGCTGCGATATGTTTGTTAAACCTTTTCTATTAAAATAACTGACCCTTCATTGAAACCAGACATGTACACACATATTGGGGATGTCCAAAAATGTAGTTCCTAACATCAAAGTTAAATAACACAAGATCCCAGAGGACCAGGTAGAAATTGCTTTAGGTAGTGTCCTGAGTAGATATGAGCGAACCGGGACAACAGAACCCGGTTTCGGTCCGAACATCGGGAAAAGTTCGGTTCGCAGCGTATCCGAACTTCACAGGGTTCGGCCGAACACGTTTTGACCGAACCCGGTCAAAAATATTATACAAATCGGCAGCCACTTGTCTCTATCAATCACTGATAGAGAAAAGAGGCTGCTGATTAAAAATAAAATAAAAAGCATTTCATACGTATCCGGTCGTTGTCTTGGTGATGAGTCCCTCTTCTTCCTCCAGTCCGACCTTCTTTTCTGATGCGGTAGCCTGTGATTGGCTGCAGAGGCCTCTGCAGCCTGTGATTGGCTGTAGAGGCCGCGGCAGCCTGTGATTGGCTGCAGCGGTCACATGGGCTGTAACGTCATCCAGGAATGTCGGGCCGGATGTCGAGAGGGACGCGTCACCAGGAGACCGGACTGGAGGAATCAGAAAGTTCTCGGTAAGTATGAACGTCTTTTTTTTTTTACAGGTTACTCTATATTCTGATCGGAATTCACTGTCCAGGGTGCTGAAACAGTTACTGCCGATCAGATAGCTCTTTCAGCACCCTGGACAGTGACTATTTACTGACGTCGCCTAGCAACGCTGCCATAATGACGGGTGCACACATGTAGCCACCCGTCATTACGGGGCCTCATGCACACGACTGTAAAAACACCCGTTATTACGGGTCGTAATTACGACCCGAAAAAGTGGGCCCATAGACTTATGTTAGCCACGGGTACCTTCCCGTTTTCTCACGGGAAGGTGCTCGTGCCGTTAAAAAGATAGAACATGTTCTATTTTTTTATTTTACGGGCCGTGCTCCGATACTTTATAATGGGAGCACGGCTCGGAAAAACGACCGGCTGCCCGTGGCCAGCCGTGCTCATCTCCTGAAATACTCTGTGCTGCCTTAAACTCTGTGGACAGGTCAGGATCCTGTTTCTTTTAAATGCTGTTGGGGAACCCGCTCAATCCACTATATAAGGCTGCGCTACAGTGCAGCATTTAAAAGAAACAGGATCCTGACCTGTCCATAGAGTTTAAGGCAGCACAGAGTATTTCAGGAGATGAGCGTGCAGATTCAGTGCTGCTGTGAACTCTGCTCTTACCATTACGTAGCTCTCAGTCTGTTACCTCTCCTCCACTCCTGTCCTCAATAACACCTTCACATGATTGGCAAGTCACCACGTAATGGTAAGAGCAGAGTTCACAGCAGCACAGAGTATTTCAGGAGATGAGCGTGCGGATCTTGTGCGGGGTGGTGACTTGCCAATCATGTGAAGGTGTTATTGAGGACAGGAGTGGAGTAGAGGTAACAGACTGAGCTACGTAATGGTAAGAGCAGAGTTTACAGCAGCACAGAGTATTTCAGGAGAGGAGCGTGCAGATTCAGTGCTGCTGTGAACTCTGCTCTTACCATTACGTAGCTCTCAGTCTGTTACCTCTCCTCCACTCCTGTCCTCAATAACACCTTCACATGATTGGCAAGTCACCACCCCGCACAAGATCCGCACGCTCATCTCCTGAAATACTATGTGCTGCTGTGAACTCTGCTCTTACCATTACGTGGTGACTTGCCAATCATGTGAATGTGTTATTGAGGACAGGAGTGGAGGAGAGGTAACAGACTGAGAGCTACGTAATGGTAAGAGCAGAGTTCACAGCAGCACTGAATCTGCACGCTCCTCTCCTGAAATACTCTGTGCTGCTGTGAACTCTGCTCTTACCATTACTTAGCTCTCAGTCTGTTACCTCTCCTCCACTCCTGTCTTCAATAACACCTTCACATGATTGGCAAGTCACCACCCCGCATAAGATCCGCACACTCATCTCCTGAAATACTCTGTGCTGCTGTGAACTCTGCTCTTACCATTACGTGGTGACTTGCCAATCATGTGAAGGTGTTATTGAGGACAGGAGTGGAGGAGAGGTAAGAGACTGAGAGCTACGTAATGGTAAGAGCAGAGTTCACAGCAGCACTGAATCTGCACGCTCATCTCCTGAAATACTCTGTGCTGCCTTAAACTCTGTGGACAGGTCAGGATCCTGTTTCCTTTAAATGCTGCACTGTAGCGCAGCCTTATATAGTGGATCGAGCGGGTTCCCCAGCAGCATTTAAAAGAAACAGGATCCTGACCTGTCCACAGATGTTAAGGCAGCACAGAGTATTTCAGGAGAGGAGCGTGTGATTGGCTGCAGAGGCCGCTGCTGCCTGTGATTGGCTGCAGAGGCCGCTGCAGCCTGTGATTGGCTGCAGAGGCGGTCACGTGGGATGAAGCGTCATCCCTGGAGGCCGGCCTTCTGACATCATCCTGACGTGCGTGACCGCCACTACAGCCTGTGATTGGCTGCAGCGGCTACATGGATGAAACGTCATCGCTGGAGTCCGGACAGGAGGAATGTAAGTATGAACGTATTTTTTTTAACATTTTTATTACATTAAAATTTTATTTTCCGTGCGCCGAGCAAGGTACTGTCAAGGTTGCTGAAAGAGTTAGTGCAGCCCATTAACTCTTTCAGCACCCTGGACAGTACCATGCTCGGCGCACGGAAATTTCAGGTAAGGTCAGAACTAGTTCGGTCCGAATCGAACTTTTTCGTGAAATTCGGAGAACTAGCCGAACCGAACTTTTCATAAGTTCGCTCATCTCTAGTCCTGAGCCATACTTATCTTCTTCCTTACCTGCTAGTATCGGAGATTTGTTTCCCCTCGTCTGTCTTTATATTTTAACGACTTAAGTTTACAATTACATTTTCTTTTCCTCCCTTTGAAAACCCAACAAAAACAAAAGAAGCAACTTTCTGGTCTTCACAGTCTGTAGTGAATGCCTTTTTTTTTTTAAATTCAACCACAACATAACGTTAGTGGTTTACTGTATCTTGAATACAGTGGACGGTAAAGAGACTGAACTTAAAAGCCTGACTACTGACTGATATTGAAAAATCAGTTCCTGCAATGTAGTTCAAGGTTCATTATTTATCTTGAAAGTATATTTTCGTTAATGAAATAAATTAAATGAAAACAACATCAACAAGCCATCATTTCTTTTAACCCCTACCCGCACCAGGACGTAACTGTCCGTCGTTGCGGGAGGTTACTTCCCGCACGAGGACGTATAGTTACTGAGTTATTCCCGGTGCACACTGTCGGCGACAGTGTGCACCGGGAACCGGGAGGTCAGCTGTCGCCGACAGCTGACACTCCCCTCTTGCCGGCCAGCGGTCCTTTGCCGCTGATTTCGGCGAATTAACCCCTTAAATTCGGCGATCGGTTGCAATCGCCGAATTTTAGGGGTTTCTAGCATATCGGCAGACCCCCGTCCGAAATCGCGGGGTCTGCCGATAGTTAGTATGGCAAACGGAACCCAAACAATGGCTTCCGGGTCTGCCATGGACGGAAGCCCATCAGGACCAACCTTCGGCTGGTCCTGATAGGCTTCCTGTCAGAGTGACAGAGTCACTGTGCCGTTCCCGATGCACACTGTCGGCGACAGTGTGCATCGGGAACTTCGAGATCAGCTGTCCCCGACAGCTGACACTCTCCAGTGTTGCCGATCAGCGGCTCATCGCCGCTGATTTCGGCAATTAACCCGTTACATGCGGGGCTCGATTGCGATCTCCGCATGTAGCGGGTTTGTAGCGCATCAGCAGCCCCCATGCAATCGTGGGGGGTTCTGATGCTTGTGATGGCACCCGGGGGCCAGACAAAGGCCCCCAGGTCTGCCATGTATGTCAGCCGATGAGGATCAGCCTCTGCTGATCCTCGTAGACCAACTGTCAGAGTGACTGTGACGTCACACTGACAGTTGGAATACATTACACTACCTAGGTAGTGTAATGTATTCTAGCAGCGATCAAAGCTGCAGGTCAAAAAAAGAAAGTGTAAAAAGTAAATAAACAAAAATATAAAGTGTAAAAAGTAAAAAAAAGTTAATAAAAATGTTTTATAAAAGTGTAAAAATAAAAGGTTTTGTTTTCCTATAATAAGTCATTTATTATAGGGAAAAAATGAAAACGTTAAAAAAAGTGCACATATTTGGTATCGCCGCGTTTGTAACGGCCCAAACTATGAAACTATAATGTTAATTTTTCCGCATGGTGAAAGCAGCAAACAAAATAAATGGAAAACTGTCAGCATCGCTATTTTTTGGTCACCACCCCTTCCAAGATATAGAATAAAAAGTGATCAAAAAGTTGCATTTACCCCAAAATAGTACCAATAAAAACTACAACCCGTCCCGCAAAAAACAAGACCTCCCACAGCTTTTTTGACAACAAAAATAAAAAAGTTACGGCTCAGAATAGTGTGTCTCAGAAAATAAATTATTTTATAGAAACTTAATTTTATTGTGCAAACGCTGCAAAACGTAAAAAAAACTATACACATATGGTATCAGCGTAATCGTACCGACCGGCAGAATAAATTAAAACGTAATTTATTGCGCACGGTGAACGCTGTAATAAATAAAGAATTTAAAGCGCCAAAATTGCTGTTTTTTGGTCACCTTAGCTCTAAAAAAGATCCTGAGGGGCCAAAATGCTCACTATACCCCTAGAAAAATTCCTTGTGGGGTGTAGATTCCAAAATAGGGTGACTTTTGGGGGGTTTCCACTGTTTTGGTCCCTCCGGGGCATTGCAAACCCGACATGGCACTGATAACCAATCCAGCAAAATCTGCGCTCCAAAATCCAAAAGGCGCTCCCTCCCTCCTGAGCCTTGCTGTGGGTCCAAACATCAGTTTACGACCACATATTGGGTATTTCCGTAATCGGGAGAGATTGCTTTACAAATGTTGGGCGGCTTTTTCTCCTTTATTCCTTGTAAGAATGAAAAAATTCTATGTTTCCACAGAATAATATGTGATTTTCTTCTTCACAGACTAATTCCACTAAATTCTGCAAAAAAACTGTGGGGTCAAAATGCTAACTATACCACTAGAAAAATGCCTTGAGGGGTGTAGTTTCCAAAATGGGGTCCCTTTTTGGGGGTTTCGACTGTTTAGGTACCACAAGACCTCCTCAAACCTGACATGGTGCCTAAAATATATTCCTAAAAAAAGGAGGCCCCAAAATCCACTAGGCGCTCCTTTGCTTCTGAAGCCTGTGTTTCAGTCCATTAGGACACTAGGGCCACATGTTGGACATTTCTAAAATCTGCAGAATCTGGGCAATAAATATTGAGTTGTGTTTCTCTGGTAAAACCTTCTGTGTTACAGATTTTTTTTTATTACAAATGAATTTCGGCAAAAAAAATGAAATTTGTAAATTTCACCTCTACTTTGCCTTAATTCCTGTGAAACGCCTAAAGGGTTAAAATACTTTCTGAATGTGGTTTTGAATACTTTGAGGGGGGCAGTTTTCAAAATGGGGTGATTTATGGGGACTTTCTAATATATAAGGCCCTCAAAGCCACTTCAGAAATGAACTGGTCCCTGAAAAAATAGCCTTTTGTAAATTTTATTGAAAATATGAGAAATTGCTGCTAAAGTTCTAAGCCTCGTAACGTCCTAGAAAAATAAAAGTACGTGAAAAAAAATGATGCAAACATAAAGTAGACATATGGGGGATGTTAACTAGTAACTATTTTGTGTGGTATTACTATCTGTTTCACAAGCAAATACATTTAAATTTAGAAAAATGCTAATTTTTGCAAATATTTGCTAAAATGTGAAGTTTTTCACAAATAAATATTGAATTTATCGACCAAATTTTTTCACTAACATAAAGTACAATATGTCATGAGAAAACATTCTCAGAATCGCTTGGATAGGTAAAAGCGTTCCGGAGTTATTACCACATAAATTGACACATGTCAGATTTGAAAAAATCATCTGTGTCCACAAGGCCAAAACAGGCTGTGTCCTAAAGGGGTTAAATCAAAGCACAATATTTGTGTTGTCCAATCCTATTGGCACAATGCACTTGAATTACAGATATTTTTTACAGCAAGAATAGCTGAGATATTCTTTTCATAAATACTGGAACCCTTACAGGCTTCATTGTAAGTTCCCATGCACACGACCATATTTTCATCCATCCGTAAATACTGCCCGTAAATACGGATACGTAGGCACCTGAAACCTATCCGCATATGCGGAATGGTATCTGCAAATACGGTCTGTAGTGCATCCGTAATGCATCCATATATACAGATCCACAAAAAGAAGAAAACCACAAATGATTTGCAACAGCTGCAAACCTGGTGTCGCCTAGCAACGCTATGGACGGCTATGCGTGCACATCCGTAGCCATCTGTAATTACGGAAGCGCCCATAGATTTCTATGGGGAGTCCGTGCTGTAATTACGAACAAGAATAGGACATGTTCTATATTTTACGGATCATTTCTACGGAACGGACACCCATCCGTAAAAATACAGAAAGGTGTTCATAGCTGATAGAAATTAATAGATCTGTAATTACGGTCCGCTCAAAAATGGATCCATTGTGGCTGCCATGGCTTTTTTTTTAACAGAAGTCATAATGCTAGTGTAAATAGACCGTAACCTGCAAATGAATTTACATTATTAAAAAAATAGCATACAAAATGTAAGATAGCACATGCCAGGGTGAAATGCAAATAAGTATTCCTCTTTTAAGGCCCTTTTACACGGGCCGATGATTGGGGGACGGAACGCTTGCCCCCGACCATTGGTCCGTGTAAAAGGACACAGCGTCAGCCTACAAAAGACCAAACGCTTGTTTATCAGCTGATTGCATCTTTCATTCGGCAGTAGAAACCGTTGTTGGCTGCACATCTCCTTCTGTGTACAGGGCATGATGCAAACTGTATGGGGACAAAGTATCTTGTGCACTGGAGGATGTTTGGAGCTGTTATTTAAGTATAGCAACTATGGTTGGGATTTTTATATGAGTACTATTGCTTGTATTTCCCTTAAGGGTAGAGTTACAGATTTTGTTGCAGAAATTTCTGCGACTGAAAATCAGTTTTATTTATCTGAATGCATGTGCTTGTTACAGAAACAAACTCATTAAGATGAATTTAACTAATTTTCTGTTGCAGAATTTTCTGCAAAATAATCTGCCGTGTATGAATCCACACTTACATGAGCCCTCAAAATTAGAATGCTTCTGGGCCCAGTCTTTACATACAAATTGGTGTTCTATACCTTAAAGGGGTTATACCACCCATAATATTGATTTTACTATAATTCCCCATGTAAAATTAAGTATATTTCCAATGTACATCATGTACAAATAATACTTGTGTCAAAAACTAACTTACATTGGCATCAATGGTACAACCCCTATGTTTTCTGCTGTGGCCGAAATAATCATCCACCTTCTGTATTTTTCTGCAGTGGGTAAGCATGTACAGTAGATTCCTTCCTCTCTCTCCCCCCGCTGATGTATTAGTGAAGCAGCCAAGTCTCTTCTCCTACACTAGTCAGTTAAAAATTGGAGCATTCTCCTACACTGACAAGCGGAGAATACCAGATTTCAGTGGCGCTATGTGGGCTCTAACGTTACTACTAATAGACTACTTCAGGAAGTAGGGGGACCTACAGTGAGCAGGACCACAAAGTACTCCATGGAATCATTTGAGGCGTGCTGCTGCCCTCTCACAGGTACTCGTATGAGCAGCGGAGAAGTAAATGGGGCGAAAAAGGGAGAAAACAAAAATCTGACAGTGAGGTGTAGACATTTTTTTTATGGGTTTCCTGGGTTTTACATTTTGCAATCTTTGCCTGTATTGTAACAAGAAAAATCTAAGCGCATTCAAAATTTCAAATAGCAACAAATATAATGCAGAAAGGACTGTATATAATACTAAAATACGTAACACAAGAGGACAATTCAGAGATTTAAATTTATTATAGGTAATATTTTTTATTTCTAGAGAAATGTTCATTGTCTTCTAAACTACCCTATGTTCTCACTAGTCAGTCTCATGTTTGCCATTTCTGAGAAAAAGTATAGGAATTTAGGAATGCAACTGTCAACTACATAGCATTTTATAGAAATAAAATACAAATTTTAAACACATGCAATTTTCTACTTTTGTATTGCTGCAATAGCATTTTTATTTTTCCATTGACAAAGCTATTCACAGGATGAGTTGTATTTTTTAATATAATTATTTTCAGGTACATATAACTTATTGATTATTCTTTATTCTTTTCTTAGGAGGGAAAGAAAAAATCAAAAATGTTTGCTAGTTTTAACCCCCTTAACTGTGCTGTATGAATTACTTCTAAATAAATTTATTCTACGACTAAGGCCTCATGCACACGACCGTAAAAAATACCCGTTATTACGGGTCGTAATTACGACCCGTAATAACGGGCTCATAGACTTCTATTGGCCACGGGTACCTTCCCGTTTTCTTACGGGAAGGTGCCCGTGCCGTTGAAAAAGATAGAACATGTCCTATTTCAGGCCGTAATAACGGCACGGGCAGGCCCATAGAAGTCTATGGAGCTCCCGTAATGACGGGTGGCTACATGTGCCAGTAAATAGTCACTGTACAGGGTGCTGAAAGAGTTAACTGATCGGCAGTAACTCTTTCAGCACGCTGGACAGTGAATTCCGATCAGAATATGGAGCAACCTGTAAAAAAAATACGTTCGTACTTACCGAGAACTTCCTGCTTCCTCCAGTCCGGTCTCCCGGCCGTTGCCTTGGTGACGAGTCCCTCTCGACATCCGGCCCGACATCCCTGGATGACGTTTCAGCCCATGTGACCGCTGCAGCCAATCACAGGTCAATCACAGGCTGCAGCGGTCACATGGACTGCCGCGTCATCCAGGGATGTCGGGCTGGATGTTAAGAGAGGGACGCATCACCAAGACAACAGCCGGGTAAGTAACGTTTTAAAACAAATTTTATTAAACATAATTCATTATTAAAAAATGTAGGGCAAAAGTTGCCAAAGAAATCAGCTACAGGCATTGGCAAGCAAATACGGATTGCACACAATAGCTTGCGGTGTATGAACATGTAGTCAGCACCAAAATAGAAGTGCCTAGCATGTAATAAACACCCCAAACATTCACAGCTTCAAGGTGTGCTGGCAAAATATTTGAATGGGTTTGCCTGCCACAGATATAAAAAGACCACTTCCCAACGCGTTTCTGCACCAAGTAGGTGAGCGTCCTCAGGGGTATATCTTGTCTTATTAATCTTAGTGGTAAAGGGCCGGTCAGCATGTATTATGCTGTTTAATTTCAGTTACGGCACGTATGAGACATCTGATGTCGGTCCCAACACGCGCCGGCAGAACACTGGGATCTTATGCACATCAAGCCCCACCTCCCTGGCCGGAGGCGTGATCGAGCCGCACCAATCAAAACACAAGACGACAGAACAGACGCCCATTCGATCAGCCGGCCCTCTGGTAACCACTCAGCCAAAGGGATCGATGCAAACAGCATCGTTAGTAACATGGGGGGAGCCAAATGCGGCCGAACCCAGCAAGACGACATAGCACCAAACTGAACGCTGTGATACAGCAAGGGAAATAGAATCGGAAAATGACAGCCCGAAGGCCGTAAATGGATGTGCGTACAGCACAGAGTAGAGAGCCAGCATGACATAGACGCCGGCATCAGTCACCGACGCCGACGCCAAGGCACAAACATACCATAAAGTACGCACATCAGGATCCAATTAAAAATGCAGCAAATACACCGCATAGTAACATTTTGGTCTGCGGTTTGTCTGTGCGGTTTAGGTGTATCCATTCTCGGGTATCTATTGCTATGCTCAATGTGGTGCTGTCCCCCTTTTTTTTTTATTTTTTTTATTTTTTTTTCAAAATTTTTATATATTTTTTTTTTATTGGGTGGGGGAGTTTGTTCGCTTTATCGGCCTGATTCGTGCTTTCTCTCTGTGACTCGTCTGATCTCCGCCTATGTTACTATGCGGTGTATTTGCTGCATTTTTAATTGGATCCTGATGTGCGTACTTTATGGTATGTTTGTGCCTTGGCGTCGGCGTCGGTGACTGATGCCGGCGTATATGTCGTCCTGGCTCTCTACTCTGTGCTGTACGTGCATCCATTTACGGCCTTCGGGCTGTCATTTTCCGATTCCGTTTCCCTTGCTGTATCACAGCGTTCAGTTTGGTGCTATGTCGTCTTGCTGGGTTCGGCCGCCTTTGGCTCCCCCTATGTTACTAACGATGCTGTTTGCATCGATCCCTTTGGCTGAGTGGTTACCAGGGGGCCGGCTGATCGAATGGGCGTCTGTTCTGACGTCTTGTGTTTTGATTGGTGCGGCTCGATCACGCCTCCGGTCAGGGAGGTGGGGCTTGATGTGCATAAGATCCCAGTGTTCTGCCGGCGCGTGTTGGGACCGACATCAGATGTCTCATACGTGCCGTAACTGAAATTTAAACAGCATAATACATGCTGACCGGCCCTTTACCAATAAAGATTAATAAGACAAGATATACCCCTGAGGACGCTCCCCTACGTGGTGCAGAAACGCGTTGGGAAGTGGTCTTTTTATATCTGTCGCAGGCAAACCCATTCAAATAATTTGCCAGCACACCTAGCAGCTGTGAATGTGTGGGGTGTTTATTACATGCTAGGCACTTCTATTTTGGTGCTGACTACATGTTCACACCCCGCAAGCTATTGTGTGTAATCCGGATTTGCTTGCCAACGCCTGTAGCTTATTTCTTTGGCAACTTTTGCCCTACATTTTTTAATAATGAATTATGTTTAATAAAATTTGTTTTAAAACGTTTACACAGGCAGTTCTAAATACATACAAAATGACTGTCAATCGACATCGATCTGGGGCTCCATGCAAAATCTCACCTCGTGGGGTATCCTTGATCCTGAGGACGGTGAGAGCTCAGCCGAAAACTACACGGGGGAACTTGTTAATGATCTCAAGGCAGCTGGGACCACAGTCACCAAGAAAACCATTGGTAACACATTACGCCGTAATGGATTAAAATTCTGCAGTGCCCGCAAGTTCCCCCTGCTCAAGAAGGCACATGTACAGGCCCGTCTGAAGTTTGCAAATGAACATCTGGATGATTCTGAGAGTGATTGGGAGAAGGTGCTGTGGTCAGATGAGACTAAAATTGAGCTCTTTGGCATTAACTCAACTCGCCGTGTTTGGAGGAAGAGAAATGTTGCCTACGACCCAAAGAACACCGTCCCCACTGTCAAGCATGGAGGTGGAAACATTATGTTTTGGGGGTGTTTCTCTGCTAAGGGCACAGGACTACTTCACCACATCAATGGGAGAATGGAAGGAGCCATGTACCGTCAAATCCTGAGTGACAACCTCCTTCCCTCCACCAGGACATTAAAAATGGCTCGTGGCTGAGTCTTCCAGCACGACAATGACCCGAAACATACAGCCAAGGCAACAAAGGAGTGGCTCAAAAAGAAGCACATCAAGGTCATGGAGTGGCCTAGCCAGTCTCCAGACCTTAATCCCATCGAAAACTTATGGAGGGAGCTGAAGATCCGAGTTGCCAAGCGACAGCCTCGAAATGGTAATGATTTACAGATGATCTGCAAAGAGGAGTGGGCCAAAATTCCATCTAACATGTGTGCAAACCTCATCATCTACTACAAAAAAACGTCTGACTGCTGTGCTTGCCAACAAGGGTTTTGCCACCAAGTATTAAGTCTTGTTTGCCAAAGGGATCAAAAACTTATTTCTCTGTGCAAAATGCAAATAAATATATATAATTTTGACAATGTGATTTTCTGTTTTTTTTTTTTTTATATAATCTATCTCTCACTGGTAAAATTAACCTAGCCTAAAAATTCAAGACTGTTCATGTCTTTGACAGTGGGCAAACTTACAAAATCAGCAAGGGATCAAATACTTATTTCTTTCACTGTATATGATAGTATTAGACTCTTTTCTTATGCTTTGTAACAAATAACAAATAGCATATGTTGCGGTAATTTCACCGCAAAGATCACAAATATGCAAAAAAATAAAACAAATTTCTTCAATTAAAAGTCATAAAAAAGTCAATACTGTTGTTTTAGAGGTGGTTCCCTGCAGCCTGGGATGACGTTTCATCCCATGTGACTGCTGCAGCCAATCACAGGCTGTAGCGGTTACACGGGCTGCAGGGAGAACAGAGAGATGCATCGCTATAGCAATAACCGGGGGGTAAGTATTGGCTTTTTTATTTTCACCAGCACTGTTTTCCGCAGTGGAGATTCCGGCTCAAAAATCTGCTCCACAGTTTGAAGAATTTGCAAAAATCTCATCCACTTTGCTGCTAATGTAAATGCTGTGGAGTTTCCGCACAGAAATCCGTTCTATAAAATCCACATTGTGTCCTGCCTGTGGGAACATACCCTAACTGTGGCCATTTTTTTTTTTTTATTGATCAGTATCAGTTAATACAATGTGTTGAATGTACTGCAATAATGCAATATACTGAATATCATGCACTGCTATAAATTATTAATATAACACCTTGTAGATGAATATCAAGATGTATGAAATAGAGGTGTCAGTCACGGAAGGAACATCAGTAAGATTTGCTCATTTGTTGAACTCACAATATGGAATCACAGATGGAATCACTTGTGGCTTCGCAAGAAATTTGCTGAGAAGGACTTGTGAAGGAAATATAGCCCAAAACTTTTAGGAGAACAGTACAAAGTACATATGTCAAACTTTTCAAAGTACACATGTCACAAGTGTCAAATTATCTGAAAAGTACAACATTTTCCTGAAGTTTTATTTAAGCATAATACAAGAGGGTAGATAGAGGTGCTTAAAATAAAACAAATATGAAAAAAAGCATCAAATATATAATAAGCTCATGCATATTTAATGCAGGGGAAGGACAGTATTTGTGTATTCAACATTGAGTGTTTGTAAAGATTCCTCCAGAGCACTCCGGGGTACATGACTTTGGGATGGGGGCCTTGAACTCCTGCAGTTTTGTCTGTATAGTTGTATAGAGTTGAGCAAGGGTGGTTGGGCTTTAAAGGACCAGTGTCACAGAAATTTTTTCTTAGATCAATTTGACTTTAGTGTGTTATTAAACATTTTTTTATTTATTTGTGTATTTGTGTTTTACTTTTTTTTATTTTTTCACTTTTTCTTCCCTATGGGGGCTGCCATGCCATTTTTTTTTCCATTTCTGTATGTGTCGATTAACGACACATACAGACATGGAATACGGCACATACAGTCCCATAGTGAATGCGAACGGGGCCCGTTCCATCCACTATACTGTACGCCGTCTGTGTGGGAACGGTGCATGCGCCCCTCCCACACAGTCCAAGTTGAACTGTGCGACGTCCGGCGCCATTTTCCTGTGGACCGGAAGTCGCGGGCGGACAGTAAGATTACTACTTCCGGTCGCAGCTTCCGGAATTGTGCACTTGGAGCAGACGGAGCGGACGGACCGGAGGGAGCGGCGACGGCAGGAGCAGGTAAGTAATTTCTATGTATGTTTGTGTATTAGTGTGTGTTTACTACTGTATGTTAACCTACTACACTGTGTGTTAGCTCAAAAAATGGCGACACACAGTGTAGGAGGTTTGACCATTCAATCCCCTCGTTTCTCCCGGCACTAGCCAGGATAAAGGAGGGGGGATTCTGAGAGCTCACTAGAGCGAGTGAGTTTTCTCAAATTTTGCAGCATAAAGCAATGTGGTTGCTTTACCACATGCAATGCTGCAATTTTGGGAATTGCTCCATCTAGTGACCAGCGCTGGGAAATATTATAAATTAGAATCTAATTTA
Source organism: Rhinoderma darwinii (assembly GCF_050947455.1). NCBI lineage: Eukaryota > Metazoa > Chordata > Amphibia > Anura > Rhinodermatidae > Rhinoderma > Rhinoderma darwinii. Next base: position 222,119,566 of record NC_134690.1, on the reverse strand, counting down.
TAATATTTCCTGACTCGTGAAAAAAATAAAAAAAATTAGAACAATGTTTAATCACCTATACACTAATTGTTTAACTAAAAAAAAAAATACATTTTTTTCTAGCGACACTTTCCCTTTAAGAGGAAGAAAAAGTACTGTATGTGAGTGTGTAGTTCTGTACTGTGGGGACGGTGTGGTGTAGGAAGAGATGCAACTTTCTGTCTCATCTCTCACTTCCTCTTTCTCTTAGCAGAAGAACTGAAGGAAACATTTCCCTGTTTTAATCATTACTCTACAACTCTTTATTAAACTATTATCTTTATAGGGATTGGCAATCCTTCAGACATGGTTCCCTAGAGGTTTCCTCTACGAGGGTTTATCCTCTGTTGACTGCTGTAGGAGTGAGTTGGGGGTTTACCGTGTCTAGTTCCCTTTCATAGCTTTTGCTTGGACATCTAGTTTTTCAGTACTACGTTTATGGCATGGAATTAAGTGGACATTTTTTTTTCACAGTTCTGAGTTTTGCGGTTGAAGAGTCAGGCGGAAGTGGCAGGCAAGTTATGGTTGACTAATTTTAACTAATAGAGGATGTTAACCCTCAGGGTGGTGGACAGTTTTAACTTTGTATGTGGCCAGCCTGAAGTATTTTGTAATGGTAACGTCATTAAGGGGTGGACACGGTCGTTAAGCATAGGAGTGAGAATCTTCAGTAGGGTCATTTGTGCCCTTAAAGTGTACTGGCCCTGCTAGAATGGAAAATCAGAGCTTGCCGTCTCTTTCTTGCTGTCTGGCTGGGTGCTGTATGTCAGACAGCTGGCGATCTCCAGTATTCATGCATCTTAATGGCCTAGCACTTCAACTGACTCCTTCTATGATTAATTTAATCCTGTAATTTAAATAAAGCTATGATCATTTTGAAATTCAAACTGCTCCTCCTCGCATTTTGCGAGGCTTCTCTGACAGCCATAAATTTTGAGCTGTGCTTCATTGAGTTCAATGAAGAATGGCTCAAATTACGTCTGAAAGAAGTGTCCTGCACTTCTTTTGCCGAGGCTGTATTTTTACGCATCGTCGTTTGACAGCTGTCAAACGACGACGCGTAAATGACAGGTTGTCTGCACAGTACGTCGGCAAACCCATTCAAATGAATGGGCAGATGTTTGCCGACGTATTGTAGCCCTATTTTCAGACATAAAACGAGGCATAATACGCCTCGTTTACGTCTGAAAATAGGTCGTGTGAACCCAGCCTAATGATGATCTTGTATGTTCTCAGCTATGTGTCTCTATGAATTCTTATCTAAAGTCTGCTACAACAAATGTGTGTGTTAGCCTTGAGGTTGCAACTCTATGAAATGGTCTTCCATTGTAAATGAAGGAGAGTAAGATAACAGTTCATTCTGGCCTGAAAGAAAATTGATACAGTTTGTAGCAAGGGCAGAGATGATGTAGAATTTCAGGAGGAACAGGGCAAGAGCTAACGTTGTATTCTTGCTTGAAAAATTATTTTGTTAGAATTGCAGGTGCAGTCTGACATAAGCGTCACTTAAGCCATCTGTGATTGTTTCAATATGAAATATTCTCACTGTATGCTACTGGCTGAACCAGAGTCATTGTCATTTTGCCTCTGATTGGTTAACCTCAAGCCTATGCCCCATTTGAAAGATATTATTGTAATTGTTTGATCAATAAGCGTCAGAGGAGTATTTTTGAGCATACTGTAATGGCCGCAGTTGTGGACCGCAGCCTATGTAGACCCAGCATATGTAATTAATTAATTAAGTACTTATTTCACAGACCACCCTGGACTATAAAAAGGGCCCTGTCCATTCATTCCTTGCCTGAGCGTTGTTGTAGTTTTCCCATGTTCGTATTTCAAATAGTCCCTTAGTGTTGTCCTGCTCCCAGTGTTTCCCATGCCCTGCTTCCTGTATCCTGTATCCCGTGCTGTGTTTGGTTCCCGAGCCTGCCTAGTGTTGGAGTTGTGTTGTGCCGCCTGCTGTTATATACCACTGGTGTCATCTGCCACTCCTGGTATCATCCACCAAGTCTGGCGCAACCTGCAGCGCCTGCTTGTACACATCACGTCTGGTGTCATCTACCATCCACGGTATCAACCGCCATGTCTGGCACAACCTGCCACATCTAGCTCCATCCACGCCTAAGCCTCGGCCACTATCTGAACTATCTCAGGTACCCTTATGTTACAAACTTTTGTATAAACTTTGCATAGACTGTGACTTGGCCAGCTGCCTCTCCGCTAAGGCGGAGCGGTCTAGTGGGTACACATATCACAAGATTGTGACACCTACAAGCAGTGTCTGCGTCTCGTAATTTTTTCCGATATATTGATATAACTTATGATTGTGATCTGGATAACTTTTCTTGGAAGGTATTGGTTGACATTCCCATCTAAAACGTCAGTCTAATATCTAATATATATTTTGGCCATGATTGCGTCAACAGTTTTTTGTGTCGAAACGCGGGAGTTTAATCATCTGGTAGCTGTCACTGAGAGGTTGGGTATTGCATCAGTGAAATCAAAATCAAATTAAGTAAGAAGCCTTGGAATTAGCTGTCATGATGTCACATCTCCCGGACGTAAATTTATCCAGAGGTATGAGGTATGTTAAAACTTTTTGTGCGATGAATAATTGCAGAGGCGTATGTCTATCTTGAGTTAATGTTGAAGATGTATAAATTTGTGTCTTGAGTTCATGGTATGAAGGGCATGAGTGAGGTACATGGTATGGAGGACATGACAGGATTTTGCCGCCAATGAAACTGTAAGGGTTGAAAGAACCAGAAGTGTTAAAATTGTTGACAAGTGAGTGAATTACCCCTTCTTTGGAATGCAGTGATGTAGCGGACAGTTGAGAGGTGTTTGAATTTACGGAACGAAAACGAACCTATCAAGCTGTATTAATACATTATATTGTGTTTGAATTTACATGTGAAAGTTTTAAAGTGAAAGAATTGTAGCTAATAGCATATCTAAAAGTAAATAGATCTAAGACTTAAGGCCAATTCGTATGGGCCAATAATCGGGAATGAGCATTTTTTCAGAACGCTCGTTTGGCCAATTATTGGCCTATGAAAACAGGGCATTGATCAGAGGACAAACGAGCAAAAGCTTGTTTGTCTGCTGATCACACCATTTATGCAGGATATAAAATCACAGCACATTTCTCCATGTAAACAGGGGATGTGCTCATGACAATGATGCAAACTAATGATGACTGAGTGACTGTATTGATGATCATATTGGTGATCATTCGTCGCCATACAGTATAGCATCAGCCTGTGTAAAAGGGCCTGTTAACTAGTATCAATCTACTTTTTATATCATTGATCAGCACTCGTTATGGCAGCAATCTGCCCATGTAAACCCACCTTTAGAGCACAAAATAGTGTAAGTTGCCAAGGACATTTTTCAGAGCATCATCTTTTCATTAATTAACAAATGTAGACATTTTGGAATATTTGAATATTTTATATTACTCATAGTGACAATCATATGAGTTCATTTGTACATGTGTAATCTAACTCTCAAAACAACAATAAACTATTAAGAAGAAACAAGTGACACAATTAATCTGTGGCATTAAAAAAATATCATGCTATGACATCCCATAAAATTAGTACATAGTCAGCCATAGAAATTTGAGCATAATTTACAATCCTGAACAAGCAGTTTCTAAAGAAACAGTATACAGACTGAAGAGCTCTCAGAATTAATCGACAGGATAGATGCAGCATGGTTCACAAATGAAGTAAGCAATGGGTGCACCATATAATATCACAGATATGGTCCAAGCAGGTTCCATAAGAAAATTGTAATAACTTAGTAAACATACTGGCGCAGAGACACCTGACTTAGCAAACCACAGTAATGCATGTTCTAACAATAACAAAAACCCCTAGGATTCCATGAGTCTCATATGGCATATTTTGACATGGGGAGGTGTGTATAGGTACCAGAGGACCTGAACTGAGAGTCTAAAATTTCTCAAATATACTATGCAATAGTGGGTAACTTCTACAGAGAACCCATAGAGTACCTATTTGACTTTTGGGCCAGCAAACATCTCAATAAGCCCAAATCTTTGTAGGACTTCCGCAGTGATTAAAAAGAATGTGTAACCCAATTTCTAAATTTTAAATAAATAATTAGAATTCTTTATTTATTGGTAATGACATTTTTTACACTTGAAAGGAAAGATGAAAATGAATGAACGATTTTTTTTATTTCCCACTATTGGCCACGAAAGGTAGCTAATCTGAAAAGGTGCTGAATTTAAGCAAGCTGTAAAACAGCCGCGTTAAAAAAACGCCCCGTGGGAACGAAACGCAGTTTTTCCCATTGATATAAATCGTCAGATGTTTGGAGGCGTTTAGCCTCCATATTTTTAGCGATTTTTTGGGGCGTTTATGGCTGAAAATAGGCCGTGTGAACATACCCTTACAATGCAAAGGGTTAATTTGCTGCTAATCCCTAGCAAAATCTGTAAGGCTACACGCACACGTTGAAGAATTTGGTGCAGAAAATCGGCATCAAAACCGCAGGTAAAGCTGCAGGTAAAATCCGCACCTAAGGACTTGTCCACACAGAACGGCATTGCTGCAGAAAATTTGTGCAGCAACTCTGTTGAAAGTAGCAGACGTTCCGCTGCAGAAAAAAACGCACCCTTTACTGCATTTTTTACCGCAGAAAATGGTGCGTATTTTGCTGCATTTTTCATAATGTTGGGGGATGGTGACATCGCCTTTGAAAAACACAGCAACTCAGTCCACTTTTCGCAGCAGGAATTGACATGCTGAGGTCTGAAAAATATGCGCCACAGGTAAATTTCTCGCCAGAATCATTCCACAGCGTGTGGATGAGATTTGTTAAATCTCATCCACTTTGCTGCTACTGTATTCTGCTACGTATTTTCCGTCCGCAATTCCGGATGTAAAAAACGCAGCACTTCTGCAACGTGTGGACAAGCCCTAATAGTGCATTCTTAGGTGCAGGTTTTATGCTGCAGATTTGTTCTTTTTGATTTTTTTTAAACTGGTCAGATACAATTTGCAATCGGAAACGCAAAATAAATTGACATGCTGCAGATTTTAAAATACGCACCGCAGGTCAATTTATATTCAGAAAAAATCTGCGATGTAAAACACAAGAGAAAGAAGGAGTCAGAAACTATTGAAAAAATATATAAATTGCCAAAGGCATAGAAAAATACAAATTTTATTGGACAATACAAATAACATGATTAAAATAGACTACAAATCGAAAGAACTGTATATCTCCAATGGTATAAGAGGGGAACTAGGGTCACAGTAGTAGAACAAATAACAATACAGAGAACAGCTTCTATCAATCGCTTCAGGTAGTTATAATGTAATTAATACAAAAAGAACGAAGGTTGTCTCCAGACATATACAATGCTACTACATATCATCAAAAACGATACTTCTAATAACAGGTAGTGAGAAAGGTACACAGTGGTAAGCAGAGAAAATCTCCATATGGTCACACCTGTTATCTAAATAGACACAGGGTATTTAGACTGAGCCTGTCTTAAGCACAAGCAGTGTATCGATAAATATGTAGATGGTATTACGGGTATTGAGTTTGCAGTAAAGATAGCGCTAGTACTAACCCATCTAGTTCCACGGATGTAGTAACTCCCAGGTATGGAGAGACCCCTAAAAATCTGCGATGTGTAGATGAGATTTCTTGAGCTCTCATTTACTTTGCTGGTACTGTATTACACTGCGGATCTGCCGCACGAAAATACATGCGGCAAATCCGCACACAATATGCATCGTGTGCATTTGGCTTAACATAGTTTTTTTTTAACTCATTCTAAGGCCCCGTTCACACGTGTTGGATTTGATACGGATTTCAAACACAATCTGCATCCCATGCGTGTGAGGTTTCCGCAACCCAGTTCACACGCTACGAAAAATTTTACACGTGTATATTTGTCCGCACCATGAAAAGAAATCCACCACAGCAATAAGAAGCATGCTACTTATTTTGCATGGAAAAGCAGAGGATAAGCAACTTTAAATGACAATGGGACTAATTCTCGTGCGGATCTGCTACACGCTTGTGGCACATCTGCGGCAGAAATCCAAGTGTAATCCTCAGATTTTTGCTGTGTAGAAACACATTGGACTTTAATGGCAACATAAGAAAGTTAATGCTCCTTATATACTCACAAGTGCTTCCCCCTCTCTTAATGCCCCTTCACATCGTGTTATTGCCCTACATTTATTGTAGAGAAAATCTCTGAACATACACTATAAACAACATAAACAAAAATTCATAGTGCTCCATTATGTCCTTTTAGCCTCCGTCGGGCTGGTAGACATCGGTTGACCTTATTTTTGAAGGATGGAATAGCGTAGTAGACTTTGCTATTACATCCTGAGAGATTCCGCAAAAAAACGTATACCGCTCCTGACATTACTATATGGACAGTGACGTCAGGAGCTCCCCAATGCTGGAGTCCACAGACAGAGCATCACAAGTGCTCTACCCGTGGAGTTTGTCCCTGGGAAAGCTCTTGACATCACTGTCCATATATGTAAAGTGACGTGAGGGGATTCTCCAGGGCCGGAATCCCTGGCCAGAGCATTGCCGACTCTCTGCTGTGGACTCAGGCTTTGCAAAGCCAGAGTCCCTGGGTAGAGCGCTAGTAGAAGCTCTGCCAGGGGACTCCAGCCGTGGGAAATCTCCTGACAACACTGAATATTTATGGACAGTGACTTCAGGATTTTCCACAGGGCCATTCCCCGGGCGACGTATTTCACTGTATGCCATACAGTGGGATACGTTTTGGCTAAATGTAAAGGATCTGCCAGGCACAGCTTCGGGGTTAACTCCCATAGGTAATCAGTCTTCACCTGAGTCTATGTCTCTGAGACTGACTCCAGCTTCCACCACTCATGCTGGCAGGCATAGGAGTGGGAGAGCCTATCGCAGGCTGGCCAGACTCAGCTAGCTCCCGCCCTCTGTCTATTTATACCTGCCTTTCCTGTTCCTCCTTGCTTGTGATTCTTCTCGTGTGGTTTCCTGGCCCAGCTACAGCTTCTGACTATTTGATCCTGCTCCATATTGACCCCGGCTTACTGACTACTCTCCTGCTCTGCATTTGGTACCTCGTACACTCCTGGTTTGACTCGGCTCGTTTACCTCTCTTGTTGCTCACGTTGTTGCCGTGGGCAACTGCCCCATTTCCCTTAGCTTTGTGTACCCTTGTCTGTTTGTCTTGTGCACTTACTGAGCGTAGGGACCGCCGCCCAGTTGTACCCCGTCGCCTAGGGCGGGTCGTTGCAAGTAGGCAGGGACAGAGTGGCGGGTAGATTAGGGCTCACTTGTCCGATTCCCTACCCCTATCATTACACTAAATAGAACAAAATCCAGAGCATTAACCGGTCACTGCCTGCTCCATGGTTTCATTCACTGTAATTGACATCAGCACCAAAATCAGTTAATGCGTATAATGTACAAACGTGAGCGCCACACTTTCCATTGCCCACCCCTGGTAATGGAGGGGGGACCAGACATTTTGGCTCTATGGGACCCAGAAATTCCTCATGGCGGCCCTGTCCGAGCATGCATGTATATTTCAATGGAGAGAGGGGAAAAAGCAGTTGCCAAAATCAGTGGCAGGTTCGGACAAATTTTAGCTTAAAGGAAACCTGTCATCAGCATAATAAACTCTACTCAACCTAATAAACTCTACTCAACCCTCGCTGGCCACTGTTGTCAAAAGTTTATTGCCATTATCCCCTCTCCTAAACTCCTCTGATCGCAAATAATAGTCTGCAAACACTTTGTGACCTTTTATGGTAACAATCCAGCAGTCTCGTTCGTTCCTCTTCTTATGCCCTCCCACCACCAAAAACTGGCCCGCCCTGAATGGCAAAATCTCGTCTGAGATAGCGTACATTATATATGGTCCGATACCCTTACCTGCTTCATCCGGGCCTTAAATCTAGCTTCTGCACATGCGCCGCTATGGTGTCCCATTGTGCACACGCACCACAACAGGACATCGATGCGCAAGTGTGTGATTTCGTGCGTGCCTGGTGGAGGCAAGGAGCTGTCAATCAAAAGTAAGGAGGCGAGGTCAACTCGGAAAGGCTTGAGGAATGAAGATATGACTCTTTTATGCTCAATAGCATACAGCACAGGAACGATAAAAAAAAATACAGAACCTACTTTGAAGATAATTATAGGTTACAAAGAAAAAAAATTTCACCCACTTCTTCCAGGTATTGCTGGTTTAATAGGTGTAATGCTGGTGACAGGTTCCCTTTCAGTGTGCAGTCAGCTTTACATTGGCCATAGACAAGATAGTTTTTGGCTGACTCACTATCAGTTACGGTGGTCTTGACTGTATACTGCACAGTCCAAATATGTGGAGGCTAAATGAGCAGAAATTGTTAAAAGGGTTAAAAAAAAATATTTGATACATCTTGTGTAAATGGTCTGCAAATGTCATTATGGTGGTGAAAAACATGCGCCCAGGTAAGAACTTTTCAAAATTCACTGTGCATTACCATGCAGTGCCCCAATGCGCATTTCGCGTTCCCACTGCCTCAGGGGGTTCCAGCTTCCTGAGGAAGCAGGAACGCTAAAAGCGCATTGGATTGCTACATGGTGTGTGACCAGAGCACCTGATTACTATGAGTAACATAGTTTTCTTACTTACTTTGATCTAGTATATTGCTGTTTGGGCTAGGGCATCATTACTGCATAAAATATATGTATACTTTTGTGAACCTGCCTACATGTAAACTGCCAGTTATTGTATACACGTTATACATTATTGTATTAGCACTGTTCATTATATGAAGTTTACAATTGCCAATTTAGCGATTGTACTACTTGCTATACGATATAGCATGTGAAGAAATCTCTCGATAAGTACTTCATGTTTGTTTTTGTTTTTCTGCTGTAGTATATGAAATTCTCTACGCATTACTATGTTGGGAGGACATAGATCCAGTTTGACAGGTTCAACCCAAATGCAGATCGTTTGTTTTGTGAGATGTATTTTGATGATTGCTGTGATAAGTAGTGGTGTGTATTATACCAGCGTTAAGGCCATCAAGTCCCCTAGTGGAATAAAAAAAAGTAAAAAACATAAATGTTTCAAGCAATGAAAACAAAATTTCCCTTTTTTCCCTGATCAAGTCCTTTATTATTCAATATAGAATGAACAGCTACTATGCAAAATTGGTATTGCTGCATCTGTAACAAACTGTAAAAATATAAGACAGATGATTTGCGCAGCTCACGGATAGATGAAGGGCGTGTTTTTACTTTTTACCAACTGGGCGTTGTGAAGAGAAGTGTATGACACTGACCAATCAGTGACCAATCAGCATCATACACTTCTCATTGTTCCAGCCAGCTTCTTTCACTGCACAATCACACTGGGTTGGAACAATGAGAAGTGTATGATGCTGATTTGTCGCTGATTGGTCAGCCTCATACACTTCTCTTCACAACGCCCAGTTGGTAAAAAGTACAAACACACCCAGTTGTCTATTACAACTCCCACTTGGTCAAGAGCTAAAAAAAAAACGCTCAGTTGGGCATTAAGAAAGTCATTAGCATAAATCTAAAATAGGTCATCACTTGGTCAAAATTGATCGTTTTTCTAATAAAAAAACACTGCTGTTATATACATTACAGCGCCGATCACATTATGTAGAAGATAGGTCACTTATAATGTGGTGACAGAGCCTCTTTAAGGCTGAAATAATACATTAAGTTTGTGTACGTTTTTTGAGCCACAGTGAGGAGTAGATACAAAGACAAGGAAAGATATAAAGGAAAGACTGATGTATGTCTTATTTGTGTAAGCTCCTGTGTTTAGCTCTAAAAACTTCAACAAAAACTGCATGTGTAATTAGGTAAGCCTAGGGGTTGCTTATTTCCATTATTAGGGTTGTACAAGTGTAAGGTGGTGGTCCCCCAGAAGGTGGTGGTATAAGGGCCAATGTAGTTGTGTCACAGCAAAGATAGTGAGAACCAGGAGATTTAATGCAAACTCAATTTCACTCAACTGGCTTTCTTGGCATACCCAGCCACAGCAGAAATTACAAATAGCACTTCTCAATTTGAGAGGAACAATCATTTGACATGACCCAGATAAGTGCTGGATGGCTCACTCACTTTTCGTGGACAGAGTCAAGGGAGTTCCTGCCTTATGCAGGGCTTGGTCTGGCAGTACTAGGCTTGGTATGCCTCAGCTGGCTTACTGCTTGCTTGCTGTCACTCATCAGAAGGCTCCTGCCTGTACTCACCACTGCTAATTTGACTCTCTGACACAATTGCAGGGAGGCTCCTGCCCATCACACATAACTTGGTCCAGGACCATAAACTTAAAGAGGCTCTGTCACCAGATTTTGCAGCCCCTATCTGCTATTGCAGCAGATAGGCGCTGCAATGTAGATTACAGTAACGTTTTTATTTTTAAAAAACGAGCATTTTTGGTCAAGTTATGACCATTTTTGTAGTTATGCAAATGAGGCTTGCAAAAGTCCAAGTGGGTGTGTTTAAAAGTAAAAGTCCAAGTGGGCGTGTATTATGTGCGTACATCGGGGCGTTTTTAATACTTTTACTAGCTGGGCGCTCTGACGAGAAGTATCATCCACTTCTCTTCAGAACGCCCAGCTTCTGGCAGTGCAGATCTGTGACGTCACTCACAGGTCCTGCATCGTGTCGGACACATCGGCACCAGAGGCTTCAGTTGATTCTGCAGCAGCATCGGCGTTAGCAGGTAAGTCGATGTAGCTACTTACCTGCAAATGCCGATGCTGCTGCAGAATCATCTGTAGCCTCTGGTGCCGATGTGTCCTCACTCGTCTGACACGATGCAGGACCTGTGAGTGACGTCACAGCGTGATCTCTCGAGAACACGCTGTGTCTGCACTGCCAGAAGCTGGGCGTTCTGAAGAGAAGTGGATGATACTTCTCATCAGAACGGCCAGCTAGTAAAAGTATTAAAAACGCCCCGATGTACGCACATAATACACGCCCAGTTGGACTTTTACTTTTAAACACACCCACTTGGACTTTTGCAAGCCTCATTTGCATAACTACAAAAATGGTCATAACTTGGCCAAAAATGCTCGTTTTTTAAAAATAAAAACGTTACTGTAATCTACATTGCAGCGCCTATCTGCTGCAATAGCAGATAGGGGCTGCAAAATCTGGTGACAGAGCCTCTTTAAGTCTAAAAATAGTGCCGTCGCCCACTAGCAGCTCCACTCTGGTCACACAGCTCGGCAGCAGCTTTTTTCTCTCTCAATACAGCCCAGGTTCCACCTCTTCCACCTGAACAATGAGTGGGGGTAATACTGCCATCTTATAAAACAAGCGCCGTACTCAGCATCAGGACGCGTCGTCATCCTTGTGCCGTTATAGCACCGCAATGCAATCAAAATGTCGTCCAAGTCGTAAATCCCAGCGTCTACAATTTATATTGCCAGAGAGCCAACCATCATCTTACTTGCACAAATCAAATTATAACAACAGCAGCACAACTTAATTCCACAGGCCGGACTGGCAACATAAGTGCAGTAGGCAGGACATGGCTCTCCTACTCTTTGAACGCCACCTAGGGGGGAAAAAAAACATCACAAATGCAGCAATTAAAGGCAGTTGTATATAAATAAGCAAATCTCATTTTGCAAATGTACAAATATATACAGACAACGCCATTACCTGCCAAATAAATAGCAAAGCACCATTTAAGGGTGGAAATTCTCCTCCGGACCCTTACACAGAGTTAGAAATACATGTAGCTTTCTTCCAAAATCAACATGGGTTGTATCTTGCATTGCAGCTCAGCTCCAATAAGTAAATGGGACTGAGCTGCAATATTACATACAACCGGTGGAAAGATGTGCCACTATTTTGGAATAAAGCATCCATGTATTTTTAATCCTGTAGAACTCCTTTAAATTAAAGATAAAATGATTTTATGTCCAAATCACTGGTGGGAAGAGGAAGAGATGAGTTAAAAATGTTTGGAAACGTAGTTTCCTTTCTCTTTTTTTTCCATTGAGTCTATAATAAAAATTAATATATTAAATGAAAAAAAGGAAAAATATTATTAGGTATGTTATTAGATAGGTATTAAGGCTTATACTGAAGCTCATGAACCTCCAAAAATGTTGAATCCAGGAGATCCGCTTTAACTCAGGTATAACAAAATTGTGCCAAGTGACTATTTACCGTATCCGGCATCGTGTTTCAGCCATTTTTACTCCCTCCAGTGGTCAAAGTGCAGTACTTAACATTGGAGCTCCCTCTACTGGTCTGCATGTGGAACCATCTCCAAATTAGAAGGCTTTCCCTCTGCTGTTACATTTTCCAAATGGACTACTGGCATAAGTCTCTTTCTGAGCACTAACACGTGCCAGAATATTAGGTTCCATCCTTACTCCAACACTCATGTTCCAGTACCTGTTATTGACTATTCGTGTACCTGACCTTAACTAGTGACTCTGTTTCTGAATCATTGCTTGTGTCAAGATTCAAACCGGGAAACTCCTATGCCCTGGCAGCAGCTCTTCTCACTGTGCTATCGGAAATGCTGGACAGCTCCACTGCTGAATCTAATGTCTAAGTTCTCTTGATTCTTGCCTCTTGAGATTCTTGCCTTAAATGCCTAATTAGTCTCATCCTTTTGGCTTCCTATATAAGCCTGCACCTTGCACTTCCTCCTTGCCAGACTAATGCGCTTCCTGTCTTTAGTCTAGTTCCTTGTTGCCTCTCTACATAGTGTTGCCACTTATCTGTGTACCGAACTTGTATTGTTTCTAAACCACGTCTCCGCCTTAGGCTGAGTCCACACATCTTGGATTTTCAATGCAGATTTTACCCTTTGCATTGCGACAAAATCTATGAAATCAGCCTTACTCTACAAAATGTTGCCACTTATATGTGTACAGAACTTGGGTTGTTTCCTAATCACGTTTCTGTCTCATGCTACAAACTATTTCCCCTTATCTGTGTACAGTACTTGCTGCAGCATCTCATCGTGTGAGTCGAGAAACAAGGAGCTAATCAGGACGGCTAATTCATTGTCTGCAAACACTGCCTGTTCACCGAGCTTTGCAACCTCCAGTGGTGGCTCAAACCTCCGCAGTTCCTGCTTCTTTTGTACTTGTGAATTTCCAGCTACATATAAAAAACCCACTTGTTCAATGGAAACCCCAAAAGCTGTAGGAGATTTCTCAAGCCTGTGAATTTTGTTTCCGGGAAAGCTAAAGTGGCCTTCATCATCTCTCTGCTATCTGGGCAAGTCTTAACATGGGCATCACCTTTGTGGGATCAGAACCCCCCACTCCTGCATAACTGTGAAGCCTTCATAGATCTTTAATGAGCCGGGTAGGGTATCTTCTGCAACTGTCACCTTGCATTGCCTTCAACAAGACTCCTTGATCATCAGCCAATACGCCCACCAGTTTCAGTTATTGACTTCAGAATTAAAATGAAATAATGAAGCCCTGGTGGCAACTTTCTGGTAAGGTCTCTCAGACACGATTAAGAACAAACTTGCATCCTGGGAGCTACAGTACCCTCTTCTTTGGATGACCTTTTTCATTATGTAACAAGGGTGGATATTCGTTTCAGACATAGCGCCCTGGAATAAGAGGTGGCTTGCCGTTCCAGTTTTAATTTGGCCCCGAGATAAACTATAAAGTTATGTCCGTCTTTCTTGATTCCCCAGGGCTTATAGTAGGGCCGAATAGTGAGCCAACCGGACTGTTGAACGAAAGGGAAATATGGAGCCTGTAACTCTATACTAGCAGGCAACAGAAATACAAGAAACAGGAACGCACCGATTGAAGACACAGATTGTAATAAGATGATGATGTCAGGCAGATGATGGGAACAAGCAGATGATGTGTAATGATAACAGTCAAATGATGGTAACAAACGAATAATGGGTAATGATAATAGTTGAATAATGATAACAAACAGATGATGGGTGATGGAAATAAGGTGATCCACTGTCACGGCACGGGGTGTGGACCCACTGGGCCGTACCGTGTAGCGGGATAGCAGCCGGCCAACTAGGTACAATACAATGTCTATAGTCCAGAAAGTGTACCTGAGGCAATGTAGACAGTAGCGGTGACACAACTTAACTTTCACTGTAGATGGCACAGTAAATGCAGCAGAAGACACAACTTGACTTTCACTGTAGATGGCACAGTAGATGCAGCGGAAGACACGACTTGACTTTCACTGTAGATGGCACAGAGGGACGGTAGCACGGGATACAGAGTACAGGCAGCAGGAACAGGTAACACTGGGAACTGGAAAAGACTAGGAGACCATTTGCAAGACAAACTTTAGGTATACAAAAACGCTTAGGCAAGGATCAAGTGGGCAGAGCCCTTTTTATAGTCCAGCAGCATTCTGGGCTAATTACTGATTATTAACAACTGGACGCGTACTGGCCCTTTAAGGCCGTGCACACGAGCGTGTGTGTGTGTGTGTGTGTGTGTGTGTGCGCGCACACCCTGCGGGAAACAGTCTCAGAACCCAGAAGTGAATGCCGGCGTCTCGCTGGAGGGAGATGCCGCCGAGAACACATACGTCCATGGTCAGAGGGTAAGTCTGAACGACGGTCCGCGGCTATAGACGTTACATCCTAACTCTTGTTCACCCTATATCTATTCATAGAGCCATCGTGAAGAACTGACAATAACACCATATACCCCTAACTCTCACTGTCCCAAAAACTGTCCCTAATGTAGCCTATAATTTGCCGACACTGTCCCTAACACAACACCAGGAAAACACTAGAAACCAGAGGCAATGAAAATATATATATTTTTTTTATCCAAAACAAAGGAAAACAAGGCAAGCAGAACGGAGAACAATTGAGACAGGATAAAACTGAACAACTAAACAGGACCAAACACTGAAGCAAACAAGTACTGAGGAAATATAGGCTGGTAACAGGCAATTTTGCACAAAAAAACCACAAAGCAAACACACATAGCATACGCTATCGCACACACTATAATTCTGAGGCCAGGGATACTTCAGGAGAGGCAGACCAGTCCAGTCGCTCTCCAAACAAGCCTCATTGGCTCACATCAGTGTAGTTATTTGACCTGCATTGATTAATCAGCTGTGAAGCAGTTGCCTTAGCAACTGAACCATTTACTAATTAATGTCTTGGAGATAACAAACATGCAGGAATAGACCTGCTGCTCATAACAGCAATGGGTAAAATCCCTGTCAAGAAATCTGTGACAGACAGAGCATGCTGTGCATTTAAATTTCTAGAGCATGCCTTAAGGGTATGTTCACACTTCCTATTTTCGGCCGTTTTTCGGGCCGTAAACGCCCGAAAAATGGCCGAAAAATGGGAAGCAGAACGCCTTCAAACATCTGCCCATTGATTTCAATGGAAAAAAATGGCGTTCTCCGATGGGCCTTTTTTTCGTGCGGCTGTTTTTAAAAACGGGCGTGGAAAAAAACGGCCACGAAAAAGAAGTGCAGGACACTTCTTGGGATGTTTTTGGAGCTGTTTTTCATTGACTCTATAGAAAACAGCTCCAAAAACGTCCGTAAAAAAAACCGCAGCGAAAATCACGAGTGGCTTAAAAAACTACTGAAAATTAGGAGCCCCCCTCCCAAGTAGTGCCACACAGACCCCCTCTCAAGTAGTGCCACACAGCCCCCCTCACAAGTAGTGCCACACAGCCCCCTTCCCAGGTAGTGCCACAAAGCCCGCCTACATGGTAGTGCCACAAAGCCCCCCTCCATGGTTGTGCCACACAGCCCCCCTCCATGGTAATGCCCCACAGGCCCACTCCCTTGTAGTGCCACTCAACCCCCCTCCCTGGTAGTGCCACTCAGCCCCCCTCCCTGATATTGCCACACAGCCCCCCTCCATGGTAGTGCCACACATGCCGTCTCCCTGGTAGTGCCACACAGTTCCCCTCCCTGGTAGTGCCACACAGCCCCCTCCCTGGTAGTGCCCTACAGCTCCCCTCCCTGGTAGTGCCACACAGCCCCGCTCCCTGGTAGTGCCACAAAGCCCCCCTCCATGGTAGTGCTACACATGCCCCCTCCCTGGTAGTGCCACACAGCTCCCCTCCCTGGTAGTGCCATACAGACCCCCTTCCTATAGGTAGCGCTTTTGGGGCTCCCTCTTTGAGTGGAATCCCCAACCAGAGCATTGCAGACACTCTGGCCGGGGATTGCGCTTCAGGAGGAGCCCCTGACGTCACTGTCTATATATGGATAGTGATGTCAGGGATAACCCTAGAGCCAGAGTCCAGGGCAGAGTGATACTAGCGCTCTGCCTGGGTCACCAGCTCTGCTCCTGACATCACTGTCCTTATATAGATAGTGATGTCAGGGGCAACTCCAGAGCCAAAGTCCCGGGCAGAGCGCTACCAGCACTCGGCCTGGGACTCTGCTGTGCTCCTGAAATCGCTGTCCATATATGGACAGGGATGTCAGGTGATTCCCCAGAGACAGAGTCCCAGAGCAGAGCCGTTTCTAGCACTCTGCCTGGGACTCCTTCTCGCCTCCTGGCATCACTATCCATATATGGATAGTAATGTCAGGGGCAACCTCAGAGCCAAAGTTCCGAGCAGTGGAACAGTGATTTCAGGGGCCTCCCCAGAGACGGAGTCCCGGAGCAGAGCTGCTTCTAGCGCTCTGCCTGTAACTCCTTCTCTCCTCCTGGCATCATCTGATACTGATATCAGGGGCAATCCCAGAGCCAAAGTCCCGGGAACTGAGCTACTAGCACTCTGCCTGGAACACTGCTCTGGTCCTGACATCGCTGTCCATACATCAACAGTGATGTCAGGGGCTTCCCCAGAGATGGAGTCCCAGGCAGAGCACTACTAGCACTCTGCCTGGAAGTCTTTAGTAAACGGCAGAGTAGGGAGCAAAATCCTGTCAGCAACACTCTGGTCGGGGATTCCACTACTAGAGGTGCCATGACGGCAGTGTCAGCACACGGTGGCTGAATGGGCCCCCCGAAGAGTAGTGGGTCCCCGGCACTTGACTGGGTTCGCCGGGTGCTGACGCCAGCCCTGGTCATAGCCACTATAAACAGCCCAACCAGGATGCTGCTGCTGAAGATAGATTGTGGATTAGTGTCAGCGAGTGTATTTAATAGTAAGGAGTAGAGAATAGATTGTTAGATTTAAAATTATTTGATGGAGAGATATATTTTAGAGAGAGTGAAGCTGTATGGTGGTGTCTGTTGCTGTAGTGCTGCACTTGTGGGGGGACGAGGCCCAGAGCCAAGGAGGCTTGGCACGGTCTGTTAGCATGGGTGCTTTTGGACCACTGGGTTGCTCCCTCTGCGGGAGCAGTGCTGCGGTGGCGGGGGCCGCCATGCGGTGCTGCAGCCGATAGAGTGGGGACCCACTTTAAAGAGGTCGCCGTGAAGTGGCAAGTGGGCTTATACAGTTTGATCAAAATGTTTACAAAGAACCTCATGTTCATGTTTCTAAATTATGCCAAGCGGCTCAGATCAACGTATATATTGTGGATTGTGCGGTCCATGTCTAGTTTCTCACAATACTGATGTTTTAGAGAGAGATAAGTCACTCAGTGTATTAGCTAGACAAGCAGCCATTGCTGTTAGTGAGTGCTGCTGCAGCTATACAATTCTTACATTAATTTGTGAATTACCAATCCTTATCACTTCATTCACAAATCTTCTTCAATAATATTAATCCTGGTACTGACAATGTGTCGCTGCCTCCTGAAACAGATGTTTTGCATATATCTCGGAGTGCCACCAAAATTTGCGTATTATTTTTCCTGCGTCAAATATTTATACAGCGCTGTTATACTTCAGTCTGTGTCCAAGTGAACATATTTTTTTTTAAATATATAGATTTTAACTTAAATTTAAATCCTGGTACGTATAGCATGCCGCTGCCTGCTGATGCAGACGTTACGGATGTGATGTCACTCATTGTTTTGCTTATATCTAATAAAGTCATCAAACATTTGAGTATTTCTCTGCATGAAGCAGTTATACTGCACCATTATACATCAGTCTGTGTCCAAGTGACAATTTTTTTCAACTAAATAGAGTAAAAAGCTATTGCTTCTTCACTTTCCAAGGGAATGTAGTTGGAGCAGTGGAAGCAGTGACTAATTAATATAAATCTATATATATATATATACATATATATATATATATATATATATATATATATATATATATATATATATATATACATACAGGGTGGGCCAATGGGAAGAGGGTCATGTGACACATCAAACTTATCGAGAATTTCACAAGAAAAACAATGGTGTGCTTGGTTTTAACGTTACTTTATTCCTTCATGAGTTATTTACAAGTTTCTGACCACTTATAAAATGTGTTCAAAGTGCAGCCCATTGTGTTGGATTGTCAATGCAACGCTCTTCTCCCACTCTTCACACACTGATAGCAACACCGCAGAAGAAATGCTAGCACAGGCTTCCAGTATCCGTAGATTCAGTTGCTGCATATCTCGTATCTTCACAGCATAGACAATTGCCTTCAGATGACCCCAAAGATAAAAGTCTAAGGGGGTCAGATCGGGAGACCTAGGGGGCCATTCAACTGGCCCACGATGATCAATCCACTTTCCAGGAAACTGTTCATCTAGGAATGCTCGAACCTGACACCCATAATGTGGTGGTGCACCATCTTGCTGGAAAAACTCAGGCAAAGTGCCAGCTTCAGTGCATAAAGAGGGAAACACATCATCATGTAGCAATTTCAGATATCCCGTGGCCTTGAGGTTTCCATTGATGAAGAATGGCCCCACTATCTTTGTACCCCATATACCACACCATACCATCAATTTTTGTGTTCCAACAGCCTTAGAGGGATCTATCCAATGTGGGTTAGTGTCAGACCAATAGCGGTGGTTTTGTTTGTTAACTTCACCATTCACATAAAAGTTTGCCTCATCACTGAACAAAATGTTCTGTGTAAACTGAGGGTCCTGTTTCAATTTTTGTTTTGCCCATTCTGCAAATTCAGTGCGCCGATCTGGGTCATCCTCGTTGAGATGCTGCAGCAGCTGGAGTTTGTAAGGGTGCCATTTGTGAGTAGCTAATATCCGCCGAAGGGATGTTCGACTGATGCCACTCTCCAGTGACATGCGGCGAGTGCTACGCTGTGGGCTCTTGCTGAATGAAGCTAGGACAGCCACTGATGTTTCTTCATTAGTGACAGTTTTCATGCGTCCACATTTGGGCAAATTCAACACTGAACCAGTTTTACGAAACTTGGCCAGCAGTTTGCAAACTGTAGCATGGGAGATGGGTGGTCTCGTCTTGCATTGAAATCTGCTGCAATGACCCGGGTACTGCGTTCACCAGACATCAACACAATTTCTATCCGCTCCTCACGTGTTAACCTCTGCGACATGTCAATGGCTGTAAACAAAGAGAAGATTGTAAATAACTCATGAAAGAATAAAGTAACGTTAAAACCAAGCACACCATTGTTTTTCTTGTGAAATTCTCAATAAGTTTGATGTGTTACATGACCCTCTTCCCATTGAAAAAACTAAAGTTGGATACAAAATGGCCGACTTCAAAATGGCCGCCATGGTCAACACCCAGCTTGAAAAGTTTCCCCCCTCCCATATACTAATGTGCCACAAACAAGAAGTTAATATCACCAACCATTCCCATTTTATTTAGGTGTATCCATATAAATGGCCCACCCTGTATATATATATACTGTACATACACAGTGTGTATATGTTTATATATATATATATATATATATATATATATATATATACATATATATATATATATATATATATATATATATATACACAGTATGAAATATATGAATATATATATATTTTAAAAAATCTTTAAAATAACACCAGACCTTTTTCTACTCCCCAAAAAGGGATAATTTTTGTGCTGCTACAATTGCTGCTTCTGATACCACCATGTGTTTATAAACACCAGAAGACATTGGCCCCCAAAAAAGATAATTTTGGACCGCTTATTAAAAAGTAATTTCTTCTTCCAATACCACCATGTGTTTATTAAAACCGGCAGGCATCTGTCACCATAAAGGGATAATATTTGGACCGTTTTTTGTTTTTTTTAAAAGTATAAAAAAATCTGACAACAAAGTGTGTTATTAAAGAGAACCTTTCACCAGCCCATACATGTGCAGCTGAGTGCGCCATGTAATAGGCACAACTGCACAAACCTTGTGTCACTTTAAACTGTGCTTCTAGCCTCCTCCATTATTAAGATATCGGTGCCATTATATTTGGCGCCCGATATGTAAATAACCCCCTGAAATGTCAATGGGGTGTTTCTTTTATTGTAAATGGCAGATACTTATTGCTCTGACAGCTAAGATCGGCTTGTGCTGTGTGATCTCTCTCTTATCGTCCTTATCTTTCAAGAGCTGAAGAGAGAATGAGAGCGTGCCCATGCTTGCCCGAAGGCGTGCACAGCTCCAACGACGCAGCTGCCGATGATAGTCCCGCCGCCACGGAACAGAAGAGGAGAAGAAGTATTTACATTCTTCTCGTCTTCTGTTTTATTGCGGCGGCGGAACTGTGCGTGCGTGTGCACGCACGCTCTCCTCTCTCAGGCTCTTGTCAGACAGTGAAGGAAAGAATGTGTGAACTCGCGAGAGATATCACACAGCACAAGCCGATCTGATGCTGTCCGCAGCTGATTGGACAATCTCAGAGCGCTAAGTATCACTCCCCCTGCCCTTTCCAAGAAAAGAAACGCCCCATTGACAGTACAGGGGATAATTTACATATCGGGCGCCAAATATAACAGCACCGATATCTAAAAAATGGGGAAACTCAGCTGCACATGTATGGGCTAGTGAAAGGTTCCCTTTAAACAGGCTGTAATTTACTACTGGCTACTATCTGTTTACCCTAAGGCCTCATGCACACATCCGCCATACACACATTCGTCAAGTATACTGCTGTGACATAACAGCCATGTATTTGTTTGACAAGTTTCTATGACATCACAACTAATAAAGGGCTATGTTCATTCTCTTTAGTACACCAGTAAGGAATTTTATTTGCACATGGGCTCTCTGCTGTTGGTGTGTGCCTCTGGCTTAGTCTGTGATGTGGTATAATTAAATAAGCATGCAACTGAGGGAAGCAAAGCTTGTGCTGTAAATTTTCAATGCTATATGTAAGGGCAGATTCAGACGAACGTTGCGTTTTTGCGCACGTAAACAACGCAGCGTTTTGCGCGCGCAAAAACCACTTGACAGCTGCGTGTGTCATCCGTGTATGATGCGCAGCTGCGTGATTTTCACGCAGCCGCCATCATAGAGATGAGGCTAGTCGACGCCCGTCACTGTCCAAGGTGCTGAAAGAGCTAACTGATCGGCAGTAACTCTTTCAGCACCCTCGACAGTGAATGCCGAACACAATATCGAGAAACCTGTTAAAAAAAAGAAAAAGTTCGTACTTACCGAGAACTTCCCTCCCGGCCGTTGCCTTGGTGACGCGTCCTTGGTGACGCGCCTCTCTTGACATCGGGCCCCACCTCCCTGGATGACGCGGCAGTCCATGTGACCGCTGCAGCCTGTGCTTGGCCTGTGATTGGCTGGAGCTGTCACTTGGACTGAATTGTCATCCCGGGAGGTCAGACTGGAGGAAGAAGCCGGGAGTTATCGGTAAGTCAGAACTTCGTTTTTTTTTACAGGTTCATGTATATTGGGATCGGAAGTCACTTTCCATGGTGCTGAAACAGTTTAACTCTTTCAGCACCCTGGACAGTGACTATCTCCTGACGTCGCGTACCGGAATTTTTTTTGCCGGGTTCGGCCAAAACGAGTTCGGCCGAACCCGGTGAAGTTCGGTTCGGTTGTCCGGGTTCGCTCATCTCAAAAGACACTCCGTTTGGATGTTTGGAAACAGAAAAGCACGTGGTGCTTTTCTGTTTACATTCATCCTTTTGACAACTGGTGCGCTGTTTCAGTCGGTTCGCACGGAAGTGCTTCCGTGCGACCTGCGTGGTTTTCACGCACCCATTGACTTCAATGGGTGCGTGATGCGCGAAATACGCGAAGATATTGAGCATGTCGTGCTTTTTGCGCAGCTGACAAATGCTGCGCAAAAAGCACGGACTGTCTGTACTGCCCCATAGACTTGTATTGGTCTGTGCGTGGCGCGTGAAAACCACGCGGCCCGCACGGACCCAATACACGTTCGTGTGAATCTCCCCTAATACTGTCAGGCATAGGTTATTATTAAAGTCTCCTAATTTTCAATGCTGAGATGACTTCTGATTAACTATTTATGCTGATAAGAGATGTGGAAAATCATAACTGGAAGTACATGGTAGAAAATTGATTCAAGTAAATAATCTAGAGTGCCTAATAAATAATTACAGCTTTGATATGTTTTTGGATGGTATAACTTTTAGCTAAGTGCTTGTAATGGGTGATGTCCAGAAAAGCCCTTAGTAAGAAAGAATATATATTTAGCACTTGGCTTTGCACAAATGTTCTTTATTGAGTGATATTTGTCAACTCAGATAAATGAAGGCACTCATGCTGCACTCAGTCATAGAAATGTACAAAACATGCCTCAAGTGCCAACTGTAGACCACTTGTCTTATGATGTTTTGGAAACTTGTTATATGTAAATTTTGCCCTTTCCACCTTGCCACATATAATTTTCTCTTATGTATTTTGTCCTCTGTGTCCCCTCTTCAAGGACAGAAAGTAAATAATATGTGAAGCAAAGATGGCAAAAAAAGTAAATATATACTTAAAGAGGCTCTGTCACCAGACTATCAAATCCCTATCTCCTATTGCATGTGATCGGCGCTGCAATGTAGATAACAGTAACATTTTTTTTTTGTTATGAGCAATTTTATATTTATGCAAATGAGCCGTTCTAATGGACAACTGGGAGTGTGTTTTCTCTTATTTCCAACTGGGTGTGTATTGTGTTTGTAACATCTGGACGTGTTTACTTGTTTTACTAGCTGGGCGTTGTGAATAGAAGTGTTTGTCAGCATCATATGTCAGCATCATACACTTCTATTCACAACGCCCAGCTAGTAAAACAAGTAAACACGCCCAGATGTTACAAACACAATACACGCCCAGTTGGAAATAAGAGAAAACACACTCCCAGTTGTCCATTAGAAAGGCTCATTTGCATAAATATAAAATTGCTCATAACTTGGCCAAAAATAATCGTTTTAAAAAAAACAAAACTTTACTGTTATGTACATTGCAGCGCCGATCACATGCAACAGGAGATAGGGATTTGATAATCTGGTGACAGAGCCTTTTTAAATGGTAAATAATTACGTAAAACAGGTTGTCCAGTTTGGACAAACTTTATATTGTTCCCCCAGAGATAAGCTAACTAGATCCTAGCCTGCACAGTAAGTTGTATCACAAGTGGAGCCACTAAGTGAGTATTAATTTTAATGCAGTTTTCAAATTTTTCCACACCAACTTAATGCTATTTATACTGGGTCAATCCAGGACCCCCTCAACCCAAGTCATTCCTTGGTTGATTTACTGGTTTGTTTAGGATGAACTAGCTTTTATACCCGGCGTTACTCGGGAGGTTGACTTACGGTATAGATAGAGTAAAAGCTCACTATTTAAATACCCAATTATGTGTTGTAAGGCCCCATGCAAACGACCGTAGAATTCGTCCGTAATTACGGACCCATTCACTTCTATTGCCCATGGACACCTTCTTGTATATTTAGAGGAAGGTGTCCGTGCCGTAGAAAGGCTCCACAAAATATAGGACAAGTCCTGTTTTTGCTTTTTACGGACCGTGCTCCCATACTTTATATGGGAGCACGACCAGCATAATAATTGGAGAGTATAAAAAGTTAACTTACCTGCTTCTTAATCCAGTCCGGCCTCCCGGGATGACGTTTCATCCCATGTGACCACTGCAGCCAATCACAGGCCAATCACAGGCTGCAGCAGTCACATGGACTGCCGCGTCATCCAGGGAGGTCGGACTGGATGTCAAGAGGGACGCGTCACCAACACAACAGTACGTATGAACTTCTTTTACTTTCAATCACTGCGGAAACTCTGCCTGAAAGGGCTGTCCCTTCTCTCTTTCCAGCACCGATAGAGAGAAGGGGCTGCCGATTAGTGCAGAGAAAACGGGTCTATAAGTACGGGTGGAATACTGGTGACACCGGACCCAATGTTATTGGAAGCACCATTAAATATCCTTAACACTATGATCACATGATCAAAATAAATGTATTCCCTTTAGGAAATAAAAGTCCTAAGCCAGTGCTCCTAGACTAAACTACGAAGTGGTGGATGAGGGGCGGACACTTCTGATTCATGCCCATTTGGCATAATTTTTCCTCGCTCCTCATCTTTACCATTAGTCCCTCCATCGCTCATTGCTTCTCTATGCATTTTAGTCCCTCAATCACTCATTGCTTCTCCATGCATTTTAGTCCCTCAATTATACGAGACAGGACAACTGTCCTGCCTCTGTGTAAACCCGCTGTGGCCAACATCGCAGTGCTGCTGTGTTAGGCAATTCAGCAAGGAATGATGTACGTTGCAGCCAATTATCAATATGGGGCGGAGCCTGTTAGTGTACTCCGTTACCTAGGGAACGCGTGTCCAATCAAAAATAGCTAAATCGGGCTTCAAACAAACTTTCAAAAATATATATAAGATGTCATATTGCCAGACCTGGCCAATCAGATGAGCTCTAATCTTCTGCCAAATGGTTTCAAGTTCTCCTATAGCACCCTCAGGGGCTATTAAGAATTCAGAGTGGACTCCAAGATGGTAAGCTGCCTATGATCTGATGCTTTACCCTGAAACATGTTATAGACAGTTGTAAGAACACCTCATGAAGGTTTCTAGGAAAGGTGTGACTACCAAATATTAGAGACACAAAGGGAAAGGAAAAGTCATAGCTAAGCTTTGCAAAAGATTCAGTTCACTGCTCTAACCCTAGCCCTCAAGGACCTAGCATTTGTGGCACATGCCACACCAGCCCCCCCCCCACTCTCCTAGCTACACCCCGGCTGTAATTTTTGTTTAATAAACTATTGTAAAGGCAATTTGTAAGTGTATTTTTTTTCCAGTTACTAATTAAATGAAGATCAAATATTGATATTTTCACAAAAAAAATTGTGAGTCCTTCTTTTTCACATGATAGTAATTCCTTATTGTGTGAATTATAATGGCTATGACTGATCTTTTACTTTGCTTGCTCTCCTGCTCTCCTTTCAGCCCTCCATTTCTACACACTATTACTATATTCAACATGTTATGTATTATACATTACCATGTAACTAATGTCAGGCTATTGCTTTTTGTCATGTTAGAGTCCGATGAAGGACATTTTTTGGATTTGAATTGTTACATTTAATGGATACCAGTATTTTTATCATCAATAGTGTTAGATATGTTCTTTTTGCAATCAATTTAAAGTATTGTTCAATCAACTATTGTGAAATTTCTTTGACATGGCAATGGGGTTCATATGGAAACTAGTAGCACAGGGCCAGCTCCAGGTTTATGTCGGCCCTTGGGTGACACAGACTTAGTAGGCCACTTTGCAGAGGAACTCAAGGCAGCAGTAAAATGGCAGAAAATTTCACTTTGTGCCCCTATATAGACGTTAGGCCCTATTTATGCCCCCAATATAGAAGTTAGGCCTCCAGTTTGTACCCCCATAAATTTAGTGCCCTCTGTAGATAGTGCCACACAGCCCCCTTCCCAGGTAGTGCCACACAGCCCCCCTCCCTTGTAGTGCCACACAGCCATGTCGCCAGGTAAAGTCAAACAGCCCCCTCCCAGATAGTGCCACACAGCCCCCTCCAAGGTAGTGCCAAACAGCCCCATCTTCCCAGGTAGTGCCACACAACCCCATCCAACCAGGTAGTGCCACATAGCCACCCTCCCTGTAGTTAACTTATTTGGGGTTCCCTCTAGGAGTAGAATCCCCAGCCAGATCATTGCCGATGCTCTGGCTGGGGATTCCGCTTCAGGAGAAACCCCTGACGTCACTGTCTATATATGGACAGTGTTGCCAGGGGCAACCCCAGAGCCATAGTCCCGGGCAGAGCACTATTAGCACTCTGCCTGGGACTCCTGCTCTGCTCCTGACATCACTCTCCATATATGGATAGTGATGTCGGGAGCTGAGCTGAAGTCCCGGGCAGAGTGCTAGTAAATGCTCTGCTCCGGTACTCCGGCTCTCGGGAAGCCCCTGACATCACTGTCCGTATTCGGCTAGTGATGTCAGGGGCAACCCCAGATCCAAAGTCCCGGGCAGAGCCTTACTAACCCTCTGCCTGAGACACTGCTCTGCTAGTGACAACACTGTCCATATATGGACAGTGATGTCAGGGGCTTCCCCAAAGATGGAATCCCAGAGCAGAGCCGCTTGTAGCACTCTGCCTGGGACTCCTTCTCGCTCTCTGACATCACTGTCCATATATGGACAGTTATGTCAGGGGCTTCTCCAGAGACGGAGTTCCGGAGCAGAACCACTAGTGCTCTGCCTGGGACTCCTCTCCTCCCTATATCACTGTCCATATATGGATAGTGATGTCAGGGGATCCCCAGAGACAGAGTCTCAGAGCAGAGCCGCTAGTGCTCTGCCTGGGACTCCTCTCATCCTGACATCACTGTCCATAAATGGACGACGGCAGTGACAGCACCTGGTGGCCGAGTGGGTCCCCGACACTTGCCCGGCTTTGCCGGGGGCTGACGCTGGCCCTGTAGTAACATAATGTATACATTACCCCAGTACTGTAAACACAATTGCTTTTATGCAACCAAGATATTATTAGAAATAAATACACACAAAGGCTGAAATTTGCTCTTATGTCAAGGTTTAACTTTAGACATTTTCACTGTGACATGTCAGAGGATGTCATTGATGAGTCTGTGCCCTGTGACCTTCACCCATCACAAGAATGGAATTATCTGGCACTACTCTGAGCACCATGCTACTTTTTCTTCTTCAAGTCTCTGAGTCTGTCATTGGAATGGGGCTATATGTAAAATATTAGGTAGAAGAGAGATTTGTGTGGATTCTCTAACTCCACTTACAACAAACAGAGGTCTTGAAAACTGTGAGGAAGTAAAAAACAAAGTATATTAAAAAAAAATCCAGAACACTTCATTATACACTGGTAGATTTTTAATAATAGACAAAGATAACCCAAGTAAACACAAAATGCTATTTTTAAAAGATGTTTTCATTTATTAAAGGAAGAATGAGTTTCAGCTTTACCAGGCCCAGAAAAAACAATTGACCCGCTAGATACTAAATTAACCAGTTAACCAAATTCAATTGACAATGGGGTTCAATGTCACTATCCACAACCAGGCATGATTACTGCCAGACCTATTGAACCTAAACAACACTTAAATAGAACCTGTCTGGCATTGTGAAGCAGTAACAAGAGAATGCAGATGAACACTGCAGGCGCTTAGATATATATCTTAGTGCCAGGGGCGTAACTAGGAAAGACTAAGCCCCATAGCAAACTCTTGACCGGCCTCCCCCTGGGTGCCACAAGCAGCCCCCCTTATAAATAGTGCCCCCAGTAGAATGTGCCATACAGCCCCCCTGTAGACAGTGCTATAGTCACGCCTATAGACAATGTCACACCCCATTTGTGAGAAACGCCCCACCTCCCCATTGTAGATAGTGCCATACAGCCCCCCTGTAGATATCGCCATAAAGCCCCCACTGTATATAGTGCCAAATAGCCCCCCTCCCTTGTATATAGTGCCACACAGCCCCCCTTAGTAGATCGTGCAGCACAGCCCCCCCCCCCTTAGTAGATAGTGCCACACACAGACACCTGAAGATTGTGCCACACTCAGCCCCCTGTAGATAGAGCCACAGCCCTCCCCCTTGTAAATAGTACCATACAGTTCCCCCATGTGTATAGTGCCACACAGCTCCCCCTTGTGTATAGTGCCACACAGCTCTCCCTTGTGTATAGTGCCACATAGCCCCCCACCTTGTGTATAGTGCCACAAGGCAATGGTGCATCCGAAAAAGTTGTATCAGCCAGGGAGATGTCACTCAAACATGGAACTCATGGAAAGGTGGGTTTGGAGACTAAACTATGAGACTCCTCAGGATAGCGGCACCGCCTCATGAGCCTCTAATGAGTAATTAGCATATAGTGTGCACCGGTTTAAAAGTGGATTTTAAAGATTTTGCTCCATCTGAAAAAAACATACGAGGGAATGTTTGGAAATATTGTCAGGTCATGTATTACCGCATGGTGGCGGTCCAAGGGGTTAAAACTACCTGACAGATTCCCATTAAATATACAATGAATTGAGAACAATTCCATCTGCCCTGCAATTTTGTTATTATAAATATATCCTATATAATTACAGATCCAGAACCAAGATCTGACATATATATACAGTACCAAAACCAAGCTCAGTACATAAATACAGCACTAGAACCAACCTCAGTGCACAAATACAGCACCAGAACAAACCTCTGTACATAAATACAGCACTAGAACCAAGTTCAGTACATATATACAGCACCAGTACCAAGCTCAGTACATATATAAATCCCCAGTACAAAACTCATTACATATATACAGCACCAGAACCAATCTTATATGTATATACAGCACCAGAACAAAGCTCAGTACTTAAATACAGCATGAGAACCAAGATCAGTACATATATACAACACCAGAACAAAGCTCAGTACTTACATACAGCATCATAACCAAGATCAGAACAAATACAGCTCAATTTAGTTCAACCCCTGCCGTATAGGTTTGTACGGCGTAAAACTACAGCTCTCAGCATGGCCATCATCTTGCTGCAGATCATACAGTGACTGCAGTGCTGATTAGAGGCAAAATAAACATTTACATTAAGTGACTCACCGGTGACATCTCTTCTAGTTCTTTTCTTCTCCCTCCAGTCCAGAGCTCTATGATGGATTTCTACCGGCCATGACCCATTTCTGCAGTTTTACGCTCAGATGTCTTCAGCTTCTCACTTTTAAAACATTTCTGCACCTATAAACGAAGTTAAAATTCCCAACACCTCTAAATATAATAAAGCCTAATTATAATAGCACCATACACTGTGTCCCTGATTATAATAGCACCATACACTGTGTCACACACACACACACACACACACACACACACACACACCGTGCCCCCTGTAGATAGTGCATCCATAGCCCCCTGTAGATAGTGACCCCATAGAGCCTCTGTAGATAGTGCCCTACATAGAGCCCTCTGTAGATAATGCCCACATATGGACTCCAGAGCTGCAAGGCAATAGTGCTAACCACAGAGCCACCGTGCTGCCCTACATATAACTTCCCCTATAGATAGTGCTCCACATATAGCCCATCTCTGTAGATAGTGCCTCGCATATAGCCCACTCCTGTAGACCGTGCCCTATATATAGCCCCCTGTAGCTAGTGTCCCACATGTAACCCACCCCTGTATATAGTGTCCAACATATAGCCCACACCTGTAGATAGTGCCCTACAAATAGCTCCCCCTATAGATAGTGCTCCACATATTGCCCACCCCTCTAGATAGTACCTGTCACGATGCGGGTGTGGACAAACTGGGCCGTACTGCGTAGCGGGATGGCAGCTGGCCAAACAGGTAAGTACAGAGTTCAAATAGTTCCGCGAGGGTACCTGAGGCAATTGTAGGCAGTAACGAGCCAGGCACGTCCAGTACCAGGCGGCGGGAAGACGTCAGGTGAGGCGTAGCAAATCAAATCTGTAGCACGGCAACAGCACAGCACGGAAACAGGATACGGGATACAGGAACAAGGTACACTGGGAAACTGGAAAACACTGGGAGACCATAAGCACGACAGACTTTGGGTAACAAACAACGCTCTGGCAAAGAGCAAGAGGGCAGAGCCCTTTTTATAGCCCAGGGCATCCTTGCCTATATTGCAGACTTCCTGCAAAAATGTGCCACTGGCCCTTCAAGACCGTGCACGCGCGCGCGCGCGCGCCGGAGACACTCGAAGTCCGGAAGTGAGTTTTGGCGCCTCACAGGAGGACGACACTGCAAGCAGGTAAGATGTCCATGGCCACGGCCGTCAGGGATTAAGGCACAACGACGGACCGTGGCCATAAACGTTACAGTACCTCACATATAGCTCCCCCTGTATATAGTGTCCCGCATATAGCCCACCCCTGTAGACAGTGCCCTACATATAGCCCACCTGTAGCTAGTGCCCCACAGGTAACTCACCCATGTATATAGTGTCCCAAATATAGCCCACCCCTATATAAAGTGCCCTAAATAAATAGCTCCCCTAAAGATATGCTCTACATATAGCCCACCCCTGTATAGTGTCTCACATATAGCTCCCCCTTTATATAGTGCCCCACATATAGACCCCCCTGTAGGTAGTGGCCCACATAAAGACCCCTCTGTAGATAGTGGCCCACATCCCCACATTTAGACCCCCTGTAGATAGTGGCCTACATATAGACCCCCCCTGTATATAGTGGCCCACATCCCCACATATAGATCCCCCCTGTAGATAGTGACCCACATCCCCACATATAGAACCCCCTGTATATAGTGGCCCACATATAGACCACCCCTGTATAAGAGTGGCCCACATGTAGACCCCCTGTATATAGTGGCCCACATATAGACCCCCCTGTATATAGTGGCCCACATCCCCACATATAGACCACCCCTGTAGATAGTGCCCCACATCCCCACATATAGACTCCCCTGTATAGTGGCCCACATATAGATGACCCCCCTGTAGATAGAGCCCCCACTATAGATAATGCCACTCACAGTTTTGTTAGAGAAAAAAAAAAAAACTTTACATACTCACATGATCTCGTTCCTGCGCAGTCCGATGGCAATGCAGGCCTGCTCTCTTTTGAGCAGGTCTGCTGGAGCTGAACAATGCGTCGTTCAATGATGCTGATTGGCGGGGCAGAATGACTTGCCCCGTCAATCAGCGCCTTTCAAGCACGGGAGGGGCGCGATAACCTCATTTTAATTTGTTCTATCGATGTAGCTGTTTCAAGGATTATTTTTGCTGAAGTGTGCTTGAGGCCTTAATAAAGTTTATGAGGAAAAAAAGTGTTCACAGTAAAAATTTAATAAAACAATTTACTCCATAAAAAATAGTTTTATTTAGCAAAAGTGTTACAAAAAATACACATACATGGTATTGTCACGATCATAATGACCCGTACAATGAAGTCAACGCATTGTTTAATTCACAACATAAACGGATTAGAAAAAGGTAAACAATAACGGGGATTTGTTTTTTTTTTCCATATCCCCCCAAAAAATTTTATAAATGTTAATCTATAAATTATATTTACCTCAAAATTATACGATTAAAAAAAATACTCCAGCAAAAATAATCCTTGAAACAGGTACATCGATAGAACAATTTAAAAAGTTATGGCGCTTGAAATGCGGTGATATAAAAACTCAAATTTTTTTCATGATAAGTATTATTATTGTGCAATGCTGCAAGTTAAATATAAAAAAAAACTATACATATTTGGAATCGACGTAACCAGACCGACCCTTAGAATAAAAGGTTTTTATGCCACACGGTGAAAACTGCACAAATTTAAACCGCAAAAAACTATAGTGGAATTGCTGTTTTTTTTTAACCACCCTCAAAAAAAGTTAATAAAAGCTAACTAATAGGTTATACTGTATATAGCCCAAAATGGTGCCATTAAAAAATACAACTGCAAAAACAAAGCCTCATACAGTTCTGTTGACGGTAAGAAAAAAAAGATATGGCTCTTAGAATGTAGCAACTCAAATACAAATTAATTTATTAAAAAGTGTCTTTAATGTGCAAAAGTAGTAAAACTATATAAACTATATAAATTTGGTATCGCTGTAATCATTATGACCCACAGAATAAAGGCTTTTTTTTTTACCGCACAGTGAACTCTGTAAAAATTTAAATGTTGCTTTTTTATTTTTCTCCCAAAAAAGCTAATAA
Organism: Rhinoderma darwinii; assembly: GCF_050947455.1. Classification (NCBI taxonomy): domain Eukaryota; kingdom Metazoa; phylum Chordata; class Amphibia; order Anura; family Rhinodermatidae; genus Rhinoderma; species Rhinoderma darwinii. The sequence continues at coordinate 222,087,537 of NC_134690.1, read as the reverse complement.
AAGTTTTTTAATACATTATTTCTAACCCACAATGGTACCATTAAAAATCACAACTCATCCTACAATAAGTAAGCCCTTATATCGATGTGTTGATAGAAAAATTAAAAAAAGTTATGGCACTTGGAACACAGTGATTGGAAAACAAAAAAAAAATTGCTGCTTCCTCAATGTTTAAAATAGCTGCATCCTTAGGGGGTTAAGGTCCATAAACCCTTCAAGTGCTAAAGTTTTTTTAATTCTTTATTTTATTCTAAAAACTGTCCGATACCACTGCTTCCTCCATTTTATTTTAGCTGCTTGAATTCTTCTTTAACTTCAGCAGCCGTATAAGTGATAGTAATAAATTATTTTCTAGTGGTTTCCTTATAATTACTGTTTTTTTTGTTTTGAATGACTACAGTTCCTAAAGATGCACTTATACTAAGAGAATGAGATTTCCCTGTCAACATTTACCATTCAATAATAAGTCATTGGACTCCAAAGCCCCTCATGGGGTTCGCACTGTGGATTCTTAGCTGTAAATAATGGAGTGGAAAGTAGCTGCACTAAAATAAATATCAGTTAAAACAGTTACACTTCCATCCTTGGGTTATAACTATAATGGGTAACATTTTAATTTGGCAATAGATCAATAACTGTTAACTTTTACCTTCCATTTAAAGTAATGTGCAATTGTTTTACAACTGTCAGGCATTTTTCATTCATCCTTACTATCTATTACACAAACTTGGATCAATATTTTCTTTTGAATACATTGAATAGAAATCTAATTCCTATGGGAAACTGTCCTTTTCCATTTCACACATTCTGTCTCTTATGCTTTAGGAGTCTCTGAACAGAAATTAAAAATCAAAGAAAAATCCCTTCAGAATCAATTTTACTTAGAAATAATCTGTAAAGGATGTTTTCAAGTAACTAGGCATACGTCTCCATTCTCTGGTATTTGAACAGTGTAAGATATATTGTTTAATCAGACACTTGACCTGATAAATTCATCATAAAATAAACTGTTTTTCTCTGCCTTTACTAGCTTTTCAAAAGAAATGTCCCACTAGGCATTCGTGAAGTATTGATAAACCAAACAATATATACAGTGCTATTTCTTGTATGATTTTATATTGTCAGGATCACTTTGAGATAATGTCCTTATAGAAAAAAGGTTTCTATAGCTATAAATTCAGAATCCTTATAGTATGAAAGCAAGAACAATATCATTTGACAACCATTTATATACTACCATTATCTTCTTTGCATAACGGGTAATATTTTGTGAGTATTCATAGTTTTTAAATACATTTTTCAGAATTTTTACTTACAGTATGGATATGTCCACCCTTATTTTCTCTTTATTGCATTAAGCTCTACAATTTGTCATGATACCAATTCAATACAATCTCGTGCCATCCAGTAAAAAAAAAGTATTCGTTAACCATAGTTTTTTTCTTAACATGGAGTCTATGGACGACGAATGCTCGACTGATGGCTGATGGATGGCATCCGTCAGAGGCATCCATCACAGCCATCAAGTAAAAAACGTATATGTTAAACATATACATTGTAATGGTCACGGCTCCTGCTTCCTGACACCGCTGTTTACTTACCTCCTCTTGGCATTCTCTCATCCCTCCTCGGTGCCAGACACACTCCTCTGTCAGGTCAGCTCGCATCCTCAATCACTACCGCTCTAATTTGGCACTAACTAGTGCGTCCGCTGACCCTTGCAGTTTTAAAAACCAGAAAATCGGCCTCTGGCTGGTCCTCATAGGCTCACTGTCAGAGAGACTGTGACGTCACACTGACAGTTGGAATACATTACACTACTAGGTAGTCAAATCAGCTAATCAGCGTCATACACTTCTCTCCATTCATGTATTCAACACAAAGTGATCTTGCTAGATAATGATGCACTGTCACTTACTCCCACACTAACGTTATTGAAGTGTCTTGAGAGTGAATAGACATCGCTTCCAGCCAGGACGCGATGTCTATCCACAATCCCAACATCTCTGTAACGTTTGTGTGGGAGTTAATGACAGCAAGCGTGATCTCGCGAGATGACGCTGTAAATGACAGCTTACAGCGTGATCTCTCATAAAGTGGTGACAGAGCCTCTTTAAGTTGTAGTTTTTAACGCATGGTCAAAGACATAAAAACAAAACCCAAAAAACTATGGAGGAATCCGTTTTATCCAATTTCTGCCCGCAAATACATTTTTTTTCAGATTCCCAGTACATTATCTACTACTTTAAATAGTGTCAATAGAAACTACAACTCCTCCCGCAAAGTCCTCACACCACTCTATTAAAGAAAAACGTTTTGGTTCTTGGAAGGCGGGGAGTGAAAAACAAAAATTAAAAAGCAAAAAAGGATCAGTCCTGAAATGGTTAATTCATTTCTAATACAAAAACATTTATGACCACAAGTGGGGTATTGCCGTACTCGGGAGAAATTGTTTTACAAATGTTGGGCGGCTTTTTCTCATTTTTCCTTTGTGAAAATTAAAAAATTCAACATTTTAGTGGACAAAAATGTTGATATCAATTTTTACGGCTTAATTCCACTAAATTTTACAAAAAACCTGTGGGGTCAAAATGCTAACTATACCCCTAGAAAAATTCATTGAGTGGTGTAGTTTCCAAAATGGGGTCACTTTTGGGGAGTTTCGACAGTTTAGGCAACACAAGACCTCTTCAAACCTGACATAGTGCCTTGAATATATTCCTAAAAAAAGGAGGCCCCAAAATCCCCTAGGTGCTCCTTTGCATCTGAGGCCTGTGTTTCAGCCCATTGTGTCTACTGCTTTGGTCCCTCCAGGGCATTGCAAACGAGACATGGCACTGAAAACTATTCCATCAAAATCTGCGCTCCAGAATCCAAAAGGCGCTCCTTCCCTTCTGAGCTCTGCTGTGGGTCCAAACATCAGTTTATTACCACATATGGGGTATTTCCATAATCGGGAGAAATTGCTTTACAAATGTTGGGGTGCTTTTTCTCCTTTATTTCTTGTAAAAATGAAAAAAATTCTATGTTTTAGGAGAGAAAAAGTAGATTTTCTTCTTCACAGACTAATTCCACTAAGTTCTGCAAAAAAACAGTGGGGTCAAAATGCTAACTATACCACTAGTAAAACTCCTTGAGGGGTGTAGTTTCCAAAATGGGTACACTTTTGTTTTTTTTTGACTGTTTAGGTACCACAAGACCTCTTCAAACCTGACATGCCTTAAATATATTCCTAAAAAAGGAGGCCCAAAAATTCACTAGGTGCTCCTTTGATTCTGAGGCCTGTGTTTCAGTCTATTAGTACACTAGGGCCACATGTGGTATATTTCTAAAAGCTGCAGAATCTGAGCATTAAATATTGAGTTGTGTTTCTCTGGTAAAGCCTTCTGTGTTACAGAATTTTTTTATTACAAATGAATTTTGGCAAAAAAAAATGTAATTTGTAAATTTCACCTCTAAGTTGCTTTCATTCCTGTGAAACGCCTAAAGGGTTAAAATACTTTCTCAATTCTGTCTTGAATACTATAAGGGGTGCAGATTTCAAAATATGGTGATTTATGGGGGTTTCTAATATATAAGGCCCTCAAAACCACTTCAGAACTGAATTGGTCCCTGTAAAAATATCATTTTGAAATTTTCTTGAAAATGTGAAAACTTGCTGCTAAAGTTTTAAGCCTTGTAACGTCCTAGAAAAATAAAAAGATGTGCAAACATAAAGTAGACATATGGGAAATGTTAACTAGTAACTATTTTGTGTGGTATTACTATTTGTATTTTACAACTAGATAGATATAAATTAAAAAATGCTAATTTTTGCAAAATGTATCTAAAATCTATGTCTATGACAAATAAATATTGAATTTATTAAACAAATTTTTTCACAAACATAAAGTACAATATGTCATGAGAAAACAATCTCAGAATCGCTTGGATAGGTAAAAGCATTCCAAAGTTATTACCACATAAAGCGACACATGTCAGATTTGAAAAAATCGTCTGTGTCCACAATGCCAAAACAGGCTGTGTCCCGAAGCGGTTAACACAAACTGGATAAATGTTGTTACTGTTTTAATTTGTAATTGAATGTGTAGTATTTCCAGTGCATTTTCATTTAGGCAAATAAAAGTTATTATAAAGATTTTGCCCTTTATTTGCTTTTTTAAACTCACTGCAATTTTTTTTAACACTACTGTATATATTGTCTTTGGCGTATTCTACTTAACCCCTTCACAACTGCCATACGGCTATATACGTTCTAACTGTCAATGCCCCGTGCAGTTAAAAAAGTGTATAGACGTTGACAACCTGGGACGGGTTTAATGAGTGCAGTGCTGCTTCAGTGTGAGCAGCACTGCACTCTCATGTCGGCCGGGGCTGTGATAGTCCAGGAATAAACCCCCCACTGTAGATAGTGCTACCCACAACCTCCTGTAGGCAGCGCAAAACCCTCTGTAGATAGCGCCACCTAAGCTCCCTCTAGCGTCGGAATACCCAGCCAGCACCCTGGCTGAGGATTCCCCTCCTAGAGGGAGCCCCCACCGTCTCTCCATCCCCGCTGTAGATAGTGCCACCACGCCTGCAGATAGCACCCCCTGATGTAGATAGCATCGCACACCCCACTGTAGATAGCGCCACCTGAACTGACTCTAGGAGTGGAATCCCCGGTGTCAGATCGCACTGGCCGGGGATTACGCTTCTAGGAGCAGAATCCGTGGCCGACACTCTGGCCGGGGATTCTGCTACTGGAGAAGCCCCTGGTGTCACTATCCATATATGACCAATGATGTCAGTAGCTCGCTCCAGGAGCGGAATACCCAGTGTCAGATCGCTCTGTGTCGGGGATTCCGCTACTGGAGATGCCCCTAATGTCACTATCCATATATGGACAATGACGTCAGCGGCTCTCTCTAGGAGCAGAAGCCCCGGTGTCAGAACGCTCTGTGTCTGGGATTCCGCTACTGGAGAAGCCCCTGGTGTCCCTATACATATATGGACAGTGACATCAGGGGCTACTGCTGGAGTGGAATCCCCGCTCTGGCAGGGGATTCCGCTTTTAGAGTTAACCCCTGACGTCACTGTCCATATAAAGACAGAGACATCAGGGGCTTCATATATGAGCGGAATCTTCGACCAGAGGGATTCCGCTCCTACAGGGTGCTACAGTGGGGCTATTTACAGAATCCCCTCACAGCGATCCAGGGTGACGGAGAGAAAAAAAGGACTAATTGTTACAGACTTCTACAGTGTATGTAAATAGATAGATGATAGATAGATAGATAGATAGATAGATAGATAGATAGATAGATAGATAGATAGATAGATAGATAGATAGATAGATAGATAGATAGATAGATAGATAGATAGAAAAAAAGGTTTAAGTGACTTGCCTGCTCATAATACAAAATTAAAAACACTGAATTAATTAAAGTAATCTAGAAAATGAAAGCCTCATAAGTTTTGTAAATAACAAATTAAAAAATAGTTGTGATATTGAAAGTGGTTCCAAATATATTATTGTTTAAAGAAGTGCATATCAAAAATGGAAAACTTGACCAGGACACAGGGGCATCAATGACCCTTGGTCATGAAAGGGTTAATGATGCTTATGATTTGACTGCATATCTATTAAGAATGCCATTAAGTTGGATAGGTGGAAGTGCAACCGATAGATCCCGACCTTAGCACGAGATGGGAGTGCTTGTTCCCCATTATTAAAGTGGCCACGCTTACATAAAAACTCTCCATTAACCCCTTAACCTTAAGGACGCAGTCAATTTTGGTATTAATATTGCGACAATTTTTTCATTATTTTCATCTTCTTTAGTGTTCACCATGCAGTATGAATGACAAGTTAACTTCAACAAATTTATACAGTTTTTTATGTTTTTCTACTTTTGCACAAGGAAAACACTTGTTTCACAACAAAATGTTCTTGTGTCACTGTATTCCAAGACTAATAACATTTTTATATTTCCATCAAAGTAGCCATATCAGGGCTTGTTTTTTGCAGGATGAGTTGTAGCTTTCAATGGCCCCATTTTGGGATACGTATAATGTATTGTATAACTTTTATAAAAAATAAATATATACAGATTTTTACAGTGTTCACCATGCCGCATAAATGACATGTTAACTTTAGGGTATGTTCACACGCAAACACAAAAACGTCTGAAAATACGGAGCTGTTTTCAAGGTAAAACAGCTCCAGATTTTCAGATGTTTTTTAAGCCACTCGCGCATTTTCGCTGCGTTTTTTACGGCCGTTTTTGTAGCTGTTTTTCTATAGAGTCTATGGAAAAACGGCTCCAAAAACGGCTTAAGAAGTGACATGCGCTTCCTGTTTATGGCCGTCGTAGCAGAACGCCGTTTTCCCATTGCAATCAATGGGCAGATGTTTGGAGGCGTTCTGCTTCAGATTTTCGGCCGTTTTTCGGCCGTTTGCAACCCAAAAAACGTCCGAAAATAAGCCGTGTGAACATACCCTTATTATGTGGGTCAGAACAATTATGATAATATCAACTTTATTTTTATTTTTTTTGTTTTACTCTTGTTTCACAATAAAAATACTTTTTGGAAAACAGAAAAAATCTTTTTGTGTCACTGCATTTAAATACCCATAACCAGATGATAAAATCTGTAACAGGACCCCCTACCTTCCATGTGTAGTTTATAATATTGTTGTCTTCTTATGTGACAGGGGAGCCTTTAGGCCCTCCCAGGCATCGAGGCCTTAATGGCCATAACATTGCTATTTTTCCATATGTGTGAGAGATTTCCTTTTAAAAGACTACCTGTGTTTTTTTGTGCCATTTTGGGGTACATATTACTTTTTGATCTTGATCTTTTTTGATTTTTGGGAGGCAATTTAGTCCAAAAACAGAAATTTTTTACGTTTCTTTGTGTGGGATTTTAAATGGGCTTTAGACAACGTTTGAGCTGGCCTCTTAGGGCATGTTCAGACGTTGCAGAATTTTACCGCTGCAAATGTTGCTGCAGATTCGAGGCAATCACGCAACGAATTTGCGCCAACAATTGCATATTTGACAGGTAATTCAGATGTTGTGGATATCACAGTGGACTTGCAGCAGATTTCAGCACCGCAGCCTAAATTCCGAACTGTTATTTTTTGCAATGTCTGAACTAAGTTACCTAATAATCTATAGGAACCAATGTAAAAAACTGCTGCTGCAGATTTCCACTGTGGACTGTCTTCAGCGGAATTCAACCGCGATTCCACCACATCTGAATGTTCCCTTAGGGTATGTTCACACGGCCCATTTTCAGACGTAAATCAGGCGTTTTACGCCTCTAATTACGCCTGAAAAAACACCCCTAATACGTCTGCCCATTGCCTGCAATGGGTTTTACGATGTTCTGTTCCCACAAGACTTTATTTTACGTGTCGCTGTCAAAAGACGTTTTTGGAGCCGTTTTTCCCAGACTATTGAAAACAGCTCCAAAAACGGCCGTAAAAAACACAGCGAAAAATGTGAGTTTCTCAAAAAACTTCTGAAAATCATGAGCTGTTTACCCTTGAAAACAGCTCCGGATTTTCAGACGTATTTTGCTAAGCATGTGAACATATTCTAACTGGTTCATTTGTAATGGTAGCTTTAGCTACAAATCAACCAGTAAGAGGCCAGTTCAAACATTAAGCAATACGAACTTCGGGTCAATCATGGCATCTCCAATAACATGGCCCTCTGAGGCTTCTGTCAAACGCCCATTAAGATAAAAGTTACATAAGAACCTATAATGTTAAAAATAACAAAAAACTTTCCACTGGCCACAATATTTTTAAATGAATAAATACACAAATGATTTTATCTATTAGAATAGTAATATATACATTGATCATTTCATTTTTATAGTTTGTTTTAACCACAATATGCCTACAGGGGTTATGCCTGCTGCCCAACAACAATAGGTGAATGAAACTACCTAAAGACCTTTAACCTGCCTAAGTATTTCAAACTGAGTTTCCCTATGATGCGCTGTCTTTTTTATTTCTCTGCATAATTGCTAAGTCACATGACAGGTCAGTCAGCTGCCAGGGTGAAGCTGCTAAATTAGAAAGGGCAGAAGAGGGACCCTAAATAAATACTTGTGAGTAGCTAAGTATCTCAATTAACATACACAGATAAAGTTTAGATCAAATTATAAGTTACATGCAGAAATTCCCCATCACATAATACAGAATATAAAAAACAAGTATATATCGGCAGCACTGGACAGAGAGATATAGGTTGGGTGCAAACCTCTTAGATCACAATCCAATGACCCTTCAATATACGTAAAAGGAAAGTGAGGCAGCACTACCAAATTTGTGAAAAAAAAAGATCCCATAATACAGAATATACATGCTACTTCATATCATTCTACAATAGGTCTTTAAAAAAATATACAAAAACAGCATTGTTGATGACGGAGGCTCTTCAATATATCTACAGCAGTAAATGTGGCATAAATCTACCCAAGCAAATATAAATCTAACCATGCAAATATAGATGAGAAGATTTTGTAGCAAGTCAATTTACTACTGTAGTAAGCAAAGGCCCATCACAAATGTAAAAAATGAAGCTAACATATCTGTATTAAAACAAAACTGACCTTGAATTTCCAAGGTCAGTGAATTATTATCAGTTTACAGACAAAAATGATGGCTGCTTTTAACAAGATAGAAGCTGTAGATGTAATAACGGTTTATGGCATGTTCTTGAAACCAATTTGGCATATAGCTTTTCCCATATGGTGAACATTTTATGTCAATGGACAACAATTGATTATTTAAAGTGCTGTGTGTTCTCTTGGGAATACCCGGTATGCCAGTGCATTTCAGACAAGTGCACTGGGTCATTGAGGGTATGAAAGTGACATTTAATTTAACTTTAGGTTACAAAGGGGATCTTACATTTTAATTATATAAACCCAAATATATTTAAAAAAAAAATGTTGCCATTTTATCTGCCCACATTATCTTTCAAGGAATGTGCAATATATAGGTTTAACAACTTGGCTATTTTTCAGCACTGGAAAACCAATAGGGATTTTTTTTTACAAAAAAAGGCATGTAAGCCATAACATGGTGCGTTGGACAGATTATAAATAATGTATTCAAATGCTTAACAAGAAATGTAAAGTTGTAATTGTTGTTTTCATGAATTATATAGTTAATCTATCCAGTATAGAATGGGTTGGCTAGGAATAACAATTTAATTTTGTATGCCCAAAATAAGTATGACTATATACAGAAAAAAATCCTTTAATCCAGACACAATTAGACTTTAGAGGTTAAAAGATATTTTTTTTTATTATCGGATGGTCATAGAACAGTGTATAAACCTCACCTGTAATGGCAGTGAAATAAGTACAAAACAAAACGTTCACATGCAATATCATAACTTTGTTTTCTATTTGGACTAGTTTCCTAATTGGATCTCTCTGTTCAGTCTTCTGCTAATGGTCTAGTGAAATTCCACATTACATTACTGTTCTGTGCTGGACCCAAGTGCCATATTATTAGAATCTGGATTATCAGATGCAAGATCGGAGATAATGTTTAGATATTTTTTTTGTTAAATATACTTATTATAGTTGTTATGAAAATGACTATTTAAATGAGTTAATAAGAGACCCCTGTTAAAACAGTTCAGTTATTTCCCAGTTGTAATTGAACTAACTTGCACTTACAAAATCTGTTAATTTGTTCAAACACAGTATAAACTAGATAAAAAAAAATGCTGCAAAATTCTCCTTTCATAACTACAGATACAGTCCCATGATGTAGTTTTCATAGTACCTTATTTAACCCCTTCCCGCCATTGGACGTATATGTACGTCCTGGAAAGCATTGACTTCCCGCAAAATGCCGTACAATGTTTGGCACCGGCTCAGAAGCTGAGTCAGTGCCATCATCACCGGATCTCAGCTGTATCTTACAGCTGACATCCGACTGTAACGGTGGGGACCGAACTAGGTTAACCCCTTCCCGCCCTAGCCACTTTTGACCTTCCTGACAGAGCCTCATTTTTCAAATCTGACATGTTCACTTTATGTGGTAATAACTCTGGAATGCTTTCACCTATCCAAGCGATTCTGAGATTGTTTTCTCGTGACACATTGCACTTTAAGTTACTAGCAAAATGTGCTCGATATGTTCTATATTTAATTGTGAATAACACCGAAAATTAGCGAAAAATTGCAAAAATTAGCATTTTTCTCAATTTAAATGTATCTGCTTGTAAGACAGGCAGTTATACCACACAAAATGGTTGCTAATTAACATCACCCATATGTCTACTTTAGATTGGCATCGTTTTTTGAACATCCTTTTATTTTTCTATGACATCACAAGGCCTACAACTTTAGCAGCAATTTCTCACATTTTCAAGAAAATGTCAAAAGGCCATTTTTACAGGGGCCAGTTCAGTTGTGAAGTGGCTTGGAGGGCCTTATATATTAGAAACCCCCAAAAAGTCACCCCATTTTAAAAACTTCACCCCTCAAAGTATTCAAAACAGCATTTAGAAAATGTCTTAACCCTTTACACATTTCACAGGAATTAAAGCAAAGTAGAGGTGGAATTTACAAATTTCATATTTATTGGCAGAAATAAATTTTTAATACTATTTTTTTATTACACAGAAGGTTTTAGCAGAGAAATTCAACTCAATATTTGTTGCCCAGTCTCTGCAGTTTTAGGAAATATCCCACATGTGGTCGTAGCGTGCTACTGGAATGAAGCACAGGCCTCAGAAGCAAAGGAACACCTAGTGGATTTTGGGGCCTTATTTTGTTAGAAGGGCTCTTGCAGTGACAAAACAGTACAAATCCCCCAAAAGTGACCCCATCTGGGAAACTAGCCACCTCAAGGAAATTATCTAGGGGTATGGTGAGCATTTTGACCGCACAGGTTTTTTACAGAATTTATTGGAAGTAGGCCGTGAAAATTAAAATCAACATTTATTCAAAGAAAATTTAGGTTTAGCCATTTTTTTTCTCATTTCCACAAGGACTGAAGGAGAAAAAGCACCGTAAAATTTGTAAAGCAATGTCTCCCGAGTAAAACAATACCCCACATGTGGTAATAAACGGATATTTGAACACAGGGCATGGCTTAGAAGGGATGGAGTGCCATTTGGCTTTGGGAGATCACATTTAGCAGGAATGGTTTGAGAGGCCTTGTCACATTTACAAAGCCCCTGAGGGGACTAAACAGTGGAAACCCCCCACAAGTGACCCCATCTGGGAAACTAGACACCTCAAGGAAATGATCTAGGGGTATGGTGAGCATTTTGACCGCACAGGTTTTTTACAGAATTTATTGGAAGTAGGCCGTGAAAATTAAAATCAACATTTATTCAAAGAAAATTTAGGTTTAGCCATTTTTTTTCTCATTTCCACAAGGACTGAAGGAGAAAAAGCACCGTAAAATTTGTAAAGCAATGTCTCCCGAGTAAAACAATACCCCACATGTGGTAATAAACGGATATTTGAACACAGGGCATGGCTTAGAAGGGATGGAGTGCCATTTGGCTTTGGGAGATCACATTTAGCAGGAATGGTTTGAGAGGCCTTGTCACATTTACAAAGCCCCTGAGGGGACTAAACAGTGGAAACCCCCCACAAGTGACCCCATTTCGGAAACTACACCCATTGAGGAAATTATCTAGGGGTATAGTGAGAATTTTTAGTTTTGTTTTAGGTGTTTTTTTTTACAATTTTTAAATGATCAAATTTTAAATGGGGCTGGTCAGTAGAAAAATTAATAATTGGTCATGGCCAGTATGGGAGACAGAAAAGGTGAATAATGAATAAATAAATTAAAAATCCAAGGAGGTATGATATATTTTGAAACATTGGTTCATGCACAGGCCGGGATTTGTGGGACATGTCTCACAATGGTATGTGGTGTCCTTACGAATGCCTCGCTTGGCACACACACGGCATTTTTTTTGGGGCTTCTTTTTTTTTTCAGTGGGGGGGATTTCTGTCGGGAAATGCTGGCCGGGAATTATCCTACTGACGGAAGAGCCAGATGAACTGCCCTCTCCTTCCTGGTTACCAAACATCAGGGACTTTATGACCTTTTCCTGAAATTGCAGGAACGTACCTCCACTGCTGGCATATCTATAGAGGACAAAGGCGTTGTATAAAGCCATCTGTGTAAGATGCACAGACAGCTTCTTATACCATACTCTGGTCTTGCGCATGGCGTTGTATGGTTTTATAACCTGGTCGGACAGGTCAACGCCACCCATATACTTGTTGTACTCCTGTACACAATATGGTTTTGGGACTTGGGAAGTGGATCCACGTACAGGGACTAGGCTGCATCTGCTGTCGTGTATGCTGGTCAGTATAAGGACGTCCCTTTTATCCTTATACTTTAGGAGGAGCAGATTGTCGCAGCAGAAAGCTTTGCTCTCTCCTAATTTTAGGATCTGACCCAGCAATGTTTTGGGGAGGCCCTTCTTATTTTTGCGGATTGTTCCGCATACCAAGGTGGATCTGGACAAGAGAACTTTTACTAAGGGGACACTGTTATAAAAGTTGTCCAGATAAAGATGATAGCCTTTCCCAAGTAAAGGATGGATAAGATCCCATACGATCTTTCCACTAATTCCAAGGAAAGGGGGGCATTCTGGGGGATCTATATGGGAGTCTTTTCCCTCATAGACCCTAAAGGAGTAGGTGTAACCGGTGGCACTTTCGCACAGCTTGTAGAGCTTTATGCCGTACCGGGCTCTTTTATTGGGTAGATACTGCCTGAAGTGCAGTCTACCCTTGAAGCTGACTAGGGATTCATCTACCGAAATATTTTGCTGGGGGGTATAAACGTGGGAAAAAATTTGGGAGTAGTGGGCAATCAATGGTCGTATTTTATATAGCCTATCAAAATTTGGGGCCTGTGGGGGTGGGCACTGGCTATTATCATTGTAATGAAGGAATTTCAGGATGGCTTCGAAGCGCTTCCTTGGCATTACTGTGCGGTAAATGGGGGTGTTATATAAAATATCAAGGGACCAATAGTCTCTAATCCTAGGCTTTTTTATTAGGCCAAAACTTAAAAATATGCCCCAAAACTTCCGCAATTCCACTAGGTTTGTGGGGGTCCAATTTTGGCTTCTCCCATAATAAGAGTCAGGGTTCTGGGCGATAAATTGTTCCGCATAGATGTTGGTCTGCTGGACCATTAACGCTAAAAGGGAGTCTGAAAAAAAAAGGTTAAAATAATCAATGGGGCTGAAACCCGTCATTTCAATTTGAATGCCTGAGCGGGCTGTAAACTCAGGCACCTGGGGGGTATAATTCTCTGCAGCTTCCCAGGTCAGCTCAGGCAGATCAGGAACTACGGCTCTTCTACGCCGACTGGGGGGTGCAGATTCAGAGTCACTGGATGCAGAGGAAGATGGAAGCACGAACTGCTCCTCACCTTCACTTGCGCTGTCCGTGTCGGAACACAGCATTGCAGATGCTTCCTCGGCTGAAAAGACTCTTTTGGCCATACTGAAAAACTTGTGCTACCTAACTAACTAAAAACAGGTTAGTGGGCACAAAAGGGCAGAAAAGCGGCAGATCGCTGTTTTTTTTGAACTTACGCACTGTATTTATTCCTGTCTCCGTCTCTCACAAGCTCTCTGACAGGAAAGAGCTTGTCAGAGACGGAGATGCCGGCAAACCACTGCTCCTGCGCTGTGATTGGCCTGTCAGTACTGACCAATCACAGCTCGTTTCCGGCACAGGGACCACTCTGATTGGTCCTGTTTGAATCCTGCTTTGCGATCGGGACGCTGTCACCATGTCTGTTGACATGGTGACAGTTTGAAGCTTGGGCATGCACAGCTTCCCCATGGCTCCTCTATTCCCCCACGGGTGCAAAAGGCAGGCACACACCGCTCATACTCGGAGCTGGCTCCCGGCCGCTTTCGGAAGGAGACGCCGAGGTGGCCTTGCTCGTGCAACTCCAGGTGGGCTTGAGGCTTCCGAAAATGCCAAAAAAAAAAAAAAGATTTTTTTATTATGAAGGTAGAAAAATCAGCGGGACCGACCCGCGAGCGAGGCCGACGGGGAGTTCCAGGAGGTCGGCATGAGTTGGCCGTGCATACCGCTAAAGCCCTCAAACTCCGACGCTGGCGCTGAGGAGCTCGTACACGGCTGCAACCGGGCTGGCACGGCTTCCCCATGGCTCCTCTATCCCCCCAAGGATGCCATAGGCAGGCACACGCCGCTCATACCCGGAGCGGGCACACCGCCGCTGACATGCATCCTTCGCGGACCGGAAGTGCTTGTCAGCCGGCTGGACACAACGGGACTCGCCGCGGGCGCTGTGGAGCTCCCACAAGGAAGCTGCCGGCATGTACAAGCTCCCAAGGGGCCCCTCTATCCCCCCACGGGTGCAAAAGGCAGGCACACGCCGCTCATACTCGGAACTGGCTCCCGGCCGCTTTCGGAAGGAGACGCCGAGGTGGCCTTGCTCGTGCAACTCCAGGTGGGCTTGAGGCTTCCGAAAATGCCATAAAAAAAAAAAGATTTTTTTATTATGAAGGTAGAAAAATCAGCGGGACCGACCCGCGAGCGAGGCCGACGGGGAGTTCCAGGAGGTCGGCATGAGTTGGCCGCTCCTACCGCTCTTGCCCTGGAAGTCCACAGCGGGCGCTGCAGAGCACCTACACGGCTGCCCCCGGTCTTGCACAGCTTCCCCATGGCTCCTGTATCCCCCCCACGGGTGCAGGCACACGCCGCTCATACACTCTGGGGCTGGCTGACAGCCCAGGTGACATGCCACCTCCTAGCCGACCGGAAGTACATGTCAGGCGGCTTGGGACATAGTGGGACCCCCCCCCCCCCGCTGGCGCTGTGGAGCTCATACACTGTTGCCACCGGGCATGCACAGCTTGCATACGGCTCCTCTACCCCGGGCTGCAATGGGCAGCACACCCCGCTCATACACTCTGGAGCTGGCTGACAGCAACTGCTGCTGATAATGATGATGACGATAATGTGCAAAGGGTTATCTATCGGCGGACAGTGTCACACTCTGGCCCTGGAACTGTGCCACGGTCTGCCTCTGCTGTTCACTACCGCCTCTGACATTTGTGAACATACCCCACTTTAACTTGATTTTAAATGTTTCACTTTCAAATGTTTCACTTTCAGTAGCAGAAATGGCATTCTTTGACATTTGGGCCTTTTTATTTTCACTGCTGCTTGGTCACCAAATGGATCTCCTTGGATTGAGGCCTAGTCCTCTCCCCACCGCCCTGGAACTCTGCCCCGGCCTACGCTGCCTGCCGTCACCCCCTGGCCCTGGAACTCTGCCCCGGCCTGCCTCTGCTGCTCACCACCGCCTCTGACATTTGTGAACATACCCCACTTTAACTTGATTTTAAATGTTTCACTTTCAAATGTTTCACTTTCAGTAGCAGAAATGGCATTCTTTGACATTTGGGCCTTTTTATTGTCACTGCTGCTTGGTCACCAAATGGATCTCCTTGGATTGAGGCCTAGTCCTCTCCCCACCGCCCTGGAACTCTGCCCCGGCCTACGCTGCCTGCCGTCACCCCCTGGCCCTGGAACTCTGCCCCGGCCTGCCTCTGCTGCTCACCACCGCCTCTGACATTTGTGAACATACCCCACTTTAACTTGATTTTAAATGTTTCACTTTCAAATGTTTCACTTTCAGTAGCAGAAATGGCATTCTTTGACATTTGGGCCTTTTTATTTTCACTGCTGTTTGGTCACCAAATGGATCTCCTTAGATTGAGGCCTAGTCCTCTCCCCACCGCCCTGGAACTCTGCCCCGGCCTACGCTGCCTGCCGTCACACCCTGGCCCTGGAACTCTGCCCCGGCCTGCCTCTGCTGCTCACCACCACCTCTGACATTTGTGAACATACCCCACTTTAACGTGATTTTAAATGGTTCACTTTCAGTATCAGAAATGTCATTCTTTGACATTTGGGCCTTTTTATTGTCACTGCTGTTTGGTCACCAAATGGATCTCCTTGGATTGAGGCCTAGTCCTCTCCCCACCGCCCTGGAACTCTGCCCCGGCCTACGCTGCCTGCCGTCACACCCCTGGCCCTGGAACTGTGTCCCGGCCTGCCTCTGCTGCTCACCACCGCCTCTGACATTTGTGAACATACCCCACTTGAACTAGATTTTAAATGGTTCACTTTCAAATGTTTCACTTTTAGTAGCAGAAATGTCATTCTTTGACATTTGGGCCTTTTTATTGTCACTGCTGTTTGGTCACCAAATGGATCTCCTTGGATTGAGGCCTAGTCCTCTCCCCACCGCCCTGGAACTCTGCCCCGGCCTACGCTGCCTGCCGTCACACCCCTGGCCCTGGAACTGTGTCCCGGCCTGCCTCTGCTGCTCACCACCGCCTCTGACATTTGTGAACATACCCCACTTGAACTAGATTTTAAATGGTTCACTTTCAAATGTTTCACTTTTAGTAGCAGAAATGGCATTCTTTGACATTTGGGCCTTTTTATTGTCACTGCTGTTTGGTCACCAAATGGATCTCCTTGGATTGAGGCCTAGTCCTCTCCCCACCGCCCTGGAACTCTGCCCCGGCCTATGCTGCCTGCCGTCACACCCCTGGCCCTGGAACTGTGTCCCGGCCTGCCTCTGCTGCTCACCACCGCCTCTGACATTTGTGAACCTACCCCACTTGAACTAGATTTTAAATGGTTCACTTTCAAATGTTTCACTTTTAGTAGCAGAAATGTCATTCTTTGACATTTGGGCCTTTTTATTGTCACTGCTGTTTGGTCACCAAATGGATCTCCTTGGATTGAGGCCTAGTCCTCTCCCCACCGCCCTGGAACTCTGCCCCGGCCTACGCTGCCTGCCGTCACACCCCTGGCCCTGGAACTGTGTCCCGGCCTGCCTCTGCTGCTCACCACCGCCTCTGACATTTGTGAACATACCCCACTTGAACTAGATTTTAAATGGTTCACTTTCAAATGTTTCACTTTTAGTAGCAGAAATGTCATTCTTTGACATTTGGGCCTTTTTATTGTCACTGCTGTTTGGTCACCAAATGGATCTCCTTGGATTGAGGCCTAGTCCTCTCCCCACCGCCCTGGAACTCTGCCCCGGCCTACGCTGCCTGCCGTCACCCCCTGGCCCTGGAACTCTGCCCCGGCCTGCCTCTGCTGCTCACCACCGCCTCTGACATTTGTGAACATACCCCACTTTAACTTGATTTTAAATGTTTCACTTTCAAATGTTTCACTTTCAGTAGCAGAAATGGCATTCTTTGACATTTGGGCCTTTTTATTGTCACTGCTGTTTGGTCACCAAATGGATCTCCTTGGATTGAGGCCTAGTCCTCTCCCCACCGCCCTGGAACTCTGCCCCGGCCTACGCTGCCTGCCGTCACACCCCTGGCCCTGGAACTCTGCCCCGGCCTGCCCTTGCTGTTCACCACCGCCTCTGACATTTTTGAACATACCCCACTTTAACTTGATTTTAAATGGTTCACTTTCAAATGTTTCACTTTCAGTAGCAGAAATGTCATTCTTTGACATTTGGGCCTTTTTATTGTCACTGCTGTTTGGTCACCAAATGGATCTCCTTGGATTGAGGCCTAGTCCTCTCCCCACCGCCCTGGAACTCTGCCCCGGCCTACGCTGCCTGCCATCACACTCCTGGCCCTGGAACTCTGCCCCGGCCTGCCCCTGCTGTTCACCACCGCCTCTGACATTTGTGAACAAACCCCACTTTAACTTGATTTTAAATGCTTCACTTTCAAATGTTTCACTTTCAGTAGCAGAAATGTCATTCTTTGACATTTGGGCCTTTCTATTTTCACTGCTGCTTGGCCACCAAATGGATCTCCATATCTCGAGGCCTAGTCCTCTCCCCACCGCCCTGGAACTCTGCCCCGGCCTACGCTGCCTGCCGTCACACTCCTAGCCCTGGAACTCTGCCCCGGCCTGCCTCTGCTGCTCATCACCGCCTCTGACATTTGTGAACATACCCCACTTTCACTTGATTTTAAATGTTTCACTTTCAGTAGCACAAATGCCATTCTTTGACATTTGGGCCTTTGTATTTTCACTGCTGTTTGTTCACGAAAGGATCCCCTTATCTTGTGGCCTAGTCCTCTCCACGCCGCCTTGGAACTTTGCCCCGGCCTATGCTGCCTGCCGTCACACTCTGGCCCTGGAACTCTGGCCGGGCATGGGGATGCAAGTTGCTCCCGCTGCCCCCCCACCGGGACCTACCTGCAATCACCCTGGAACTCTGGCTGGGCATGGGGATGCAGTTTGCTCCCGCTGACCCCCTTTCCACCCCACCGGGACCTACCAGCAATCACCCTGGAACTCTGGCTGGGCATGGGGATGCAGTTTGCTCCCGCTGACCCCCTTCCACCCCACCGGGACCTACCAGCAATCAACCTGGAACTCTGGCTGGGCATGGGGATGCAAGTTGCTCCCGCTGCCCCCCCACCGGACCCTACAGGAATCACCCTGGAACTCTGGCTGGGCATGGGGATGCAGGTTGCTCCCGCTGCCCCCCCACCGGGACCTACCTGCAATCACCCTGGAACTCTGGCTGGGCATGGGGATGCAGTTTGCTCCGGCTGACCCCCTTCCACCCCACCGGGACCTACCAGCAATCACCCTGGAACTCTGGCTGGGCATGGAGATGCAGGTTGCTCCCGCTGCCCCCCCCACCGGGACCTACCTGCAATCACTCTGGAACTCTGGCTGGGCATGGGGATGCAGGTTGCTCCCGCTGCCCCCCCACCGGGACCTACCTGCAATCACACTGGAACTCTGGCTGGGCATGGAGATGCAGGTTGCTCCCGCTGACCCCCTTCCACCCCACCGGACCCTACAGCAATCACCCTGGAACTCTGGCTGGGCATGGGGATGCAAGTTGCTCCCGCTGCCCCCCCACGAGGACCTACCAGCAATCACCCTGGAACTCTGGCTGGGCATGGGGATGCAGGTTGCTCCCGCTGCCCCCCCACCGGGACCTACCTGCAATCACACTGGAACTCTGGCTGGGCATGGAGATGCAGGTTGCTCCCGCTGACCCCCTTCCACCCCACCGGACCCTACAGCAATCACCCTGGAACTCTGGCTGGGCATGGGGATGCAAGTTGCTCCCGCTGCCCCCCCACCAGGACCTACCAGCAATCACCCTGGAACTCTGGCTGGGCATGGGGATGCAAGTTGCTCCCGCTGCCCCCCCACCAGGACCTCCCTGCAATCACCCTGGAACTCTGGCTGGGCATGGGGATGCAGGTTGCTCCCGCTGACCCCCTTCCACCCCACCGGGACCTACCAGCAATTACCCTGGAACTCTGGCTGGGCATGGGGATGCAGGTTGCTCCCGCTGCCCCCCCACCGGGACCTACCAGCAATCACCCTGGAACTCTGGCTGGGCATGGGGATGCAAATTGCTCCCGCTGCCCCCCCACCAGGACCTCCCTGCAATCACCCTGGAACTCTGGCTGGGCATGGGGATGCAGGTTGCTCCCGCTGACCCCCTTCCACCCCACCGGGACCTACCAGCAATTACCCTGGAACTCTGGCTGGGCATAGGGATGCAGGTTGCTCCCGCTGCCCCCCCACCGGGACCTACCAGCAATCACCCTGGAACTCTGGCTGGGCATGGGGATGCAAGTTGCTCCCGCTTCCCCCCCACCGGGTCCTTCCAGCAATCACCCTGGAACTCTGGCTGGGCATGGGGATGCAGGTTGCTCCCGCTGACCCCCTTCCACTCCACCGGGACCTACCACCAGTCACCCTGGAACTCTGGCTGGGCATGGGAATGCAGGTTGCTCCCGCTGCCCCCCCTTCCACCCCACCGGGACATACCTGCAATCATCCTGGAACTCTGGATGGGCATGGGGATGCAAGTTGCTCCCGCTGCCCCCCCACCGGGACCTACCTGCAATCACCCTGGAACTCTGTCTGGGCATGGAGATGCAGGTTGCTCCCGCTGCTCCCCTTCCACCCCACCGGGACCTACCACCAATCACCCTGGAACTCTGGCTGGGCATGGGGATGCAGGTTGCTCCCGCTGCTCCCCCACCGGGACCTTCCTGCAATCACCCTGGAACTCTGGCTGGGCATGAGGATGCAGGTTGCTCCCGCTGGCCCCCCCACCGGGACCTACCACCAATCACCCTGGAACTCTGGCTGGGCATGAGGATGCAGGTTGCTCCCGCTGCCCCCCCACCGGGACCTACCACCAATCACCCTGGAACTCTGGCTGGGCATGGGGATGTAGGTTTCTCCCGCT